>NC_136813.1:88350400-88512900 GCF_951394365.1 Tetrao urogallus
AAGTGCTACACTCTCATCCATACTTCCTTGAAACAAATAGTCATTACAGTCACTGACTTGTTTTATGAGTATAAATTTATTCTATTTGAGGGAGTGGTTTTGATGTGTCAAACAGATAAAATTTGTAGTATTCTGAACTTGTGCTGAAATTAAGCCTTGATTCTGCTGATACAGTGATACTCATCATAGATCTTCTGATAAAAAAATTTTATAACTCCTCATTGTTTAACTCTTCCAGCTGTCCATTTACAAGAAAATACTCTGAAGGAGTTAAAACAGGTGACACCATCTATGAAAAAGAGTGCAAGCATTACACAGATGAATGAAGTAACTCCTGCTACTTTTGGAACTACTATTAAAACACAATGTGGAGTAGCTGAGTCTGCAGGACAAGGTGATCCAGAGGCAAAAGAAGAGAAATCTAAGCTAGGAAAAGAAAATGAGCACAAAGATGAATCCAACAGTCTATCTGACAAAGAGACAGGTTTTGGAGAGCATCATCACTTGCATCTTTCCAGCTGTCATGAATGTCTACAGCTTGAAAACAGCACTATCGAATCAGTCAGGTTTGCCTCTGTGGAAGCCATTCCAGAACTTCCTGATGATTGCAATAACAAACTGGAAGAGAATGGTGATTGTCTAACAACAGGAATAAAGAGAGTAAACCTTGCCGGAAAGCCCCCTAATATATTGATTTATGTTGGCTCTGAAACTGCAAAAGTGGGCTTTGAGCAAGTAAAATCAGTCATTCAGGAATGTGTTGATACAGACAGCTACACCATCTACCAGTTGCGTGAGGAACAAGTTCTCAAAGCTCCATGGATTGATAATTCAGTGCTGTTGATCATTGCCACAGAAAAGCCTATTTCTGAGAAGAACCAAAAACAGTTTATGAAGTTTTTATCTAAAGGTGGAAAGATTCTAGGGTTGTCTTCCTCTTTTGCATTTGATGGTTTACAAATAAAGAGGAAAGACAAACTGAAGAGAACTGTTCATGAATTAGTGGTCACTAAAATGGACAGTACTGAAATGAAGTTAAATCTTTTGATCACTGGCTGTATTTTTGATGTAGCGATGAAGGAAGGGAGCAGCAAAGTGAAGCCATTGAGTTGCTTAAATAATGCTGATAAAGATGTAGTTATTGTTCATCTGCCTTATGGAGACAATGGAGGAGAAGCCATTCTTTCTCAGGTACTATGTATTGAAAAGCATTAATTCGCTCATTGGTACATGGTGTTGTGTTTTAAAGAAGTTCATTTATTGATCTGGCATGCTCTTTGGAATGTTTGTCAAGGGGCAAATGTGGATATATGTCTCAGTGAATGTACAAGGGCTCTGAATACAGAGTGGTGTTCACTTTATCCTCAGGAAAGCTAAAGAATGGAAGAAAAATGTCACTGCTGTTGCAGGTCCTTGTTTTCACCATGTTGGTCATGTGCAATTTCTGTGGATGGTAGAGGAGACAACAGATATGCATAGTAAGAAAGCCACTTCAAAGGCAGAGCTTTCAATTTCTGCTGCTAGAAGATTCACTGTATTACAACTGTGCACTTTGCAGACTTTGGGATATGGGAACGGGAAAAGCAGAATTATTGATGAATTCTGGATAAAAGCTGATGCTGACAAAATAAAAGCTTTCATACGAAAATAGGAAATATGATGAAGAAGAGAGTCAGAAGAGGAAGTAAAATAAAATGTTCAAGAAGCTTAAAAGGAAAATTCTTTAAAGTTCTAGGAATAAGGTAACCAGATCTCTTTGGAAAGAGTACGTGAGAAAGGTCCCAGACTGTTGTTACAAACTGCCGCACAATTTCTTTCATGAACAAAAGAAGAGAGGAGAGCTGTGGTCAGCTGAAAACAATTCTTTTTTTTTTTTTTTTTTTCTTCCCCTGAGTCTTCCTTCAGTATTTAAACTTTTAATTATGTAACATTTTGCATCTTAGAAGTAGAGAGGGAGAGATTCAGGGAGGAAAAAATTAAAACTCATGAGTTGAGATAAAGGTAGTTAAATAGGACAAAAAGGAAGGGAAGATAATGATGATTAAAGAGTACACAGAGCAAGTGGTGCTTAGTGCAGTGCTCACCATCCACTGACAAGTAAGCGCGCAGCTACTCCTCAAGCAGTGGTTGCCACTATTCTTCTCTTCCCAGCTTTATAGTTCAGCATGACACCATGTGCTATGGGACATTCCTTTGGCCATTTTAGGTCAGCTTTCTGGCTGTGTTCCCTCCCTGCTGCCTGTAGAACCTCAGCTCCTCACTAGCAGGGCAGCGTGAGGAGCTGAAATATCCTTGGCTGTGTGTAAGCACTCCTCAGCAAGAACTACAACGTCAGTGTGTGACCAGTGTTATTTTCATCTTAAATCCAAATGCAGCACCATACCAGCTACTAGGATGCAAGTTAACTCTGTCACAACTGGAAGCAGGATATTATCCTCAGTTTTGGAAATTGGTATATATAGTAACATGTTTGTAACTCTGGTGGAAGTTTTGCTACCTGTGTGATCCATCTGTACTTGGAGTGGAAAATTGGTTAGATACCATTGCTATTCATTTCTGCAAGTTCCATGGTAAAACCTGCTTTGCTGTACCATTTAAATGAAGTCTTCTCCTGTAATACAACTTAATGCTGCAAAAGTTTTCCCCAGGGAAAAAAAAAAAAAAAAAGGTGTTACAGTATAGCTTCAAAAATCAGATTAAAAGGATTAGAGTGTTACTTTATAATTTCAAATGACTTCCAGTTTGGATTTGAAAAACCTCACTGTTTTCTTTTCAGGGGGCTGACAGTGACATCAGCCATTCTATAACACTCTATAACAGAGACTTGTTGTTTCCCTTTTTTCTGTACTCTTCTGTTGACCATTTGTTCTACCCACCCTGGCTACCTTCAGCAAATTTCTCAGAATTTCAGAGAAACAGGTCATCAATAAAAGCTGAAGAACATAATTAAAATGTGCAAAATGGGAGAAACTAACACAATGGCTTTTGATTTTCATCAAATGTATGTGCATGAAGCAGTGTACAAAAACTTCTAAATATTTTGAAACAAACAAACAAATGAAAGCAGGCCTTGAAGGTATTTCATTTCTTCTTTTAAACAACTTCTTGAGCCCTGAGATTTTTTTATCTATGAAGTCCTGTCCTGGGGTTCTGAGATATTGTTCAGAGATATTTCTTTAGCTATGCTTTTAGCTACTTAATATGTGTGATGCAGTAAGGATGTGTTCTGGCGGACTTCTGTTGATATTGTGCAACCTCTGATAAAGGTCTTTCAATATTAATGTAATTCTGCGTTTGCACAAGCCAGAATATGAGCAATATTACTGTTGATTCTAAGATCCCTCTTGCAAGAGTTTAAGTTAATGAATATCTGCAAGTTTGAACTTCTTCAGAAGAAGATGAGTTTATTATGTAGATTTTAGAGAAAATTGTTGTATATCAGCAACTGTGATCCCTGAATGTTAAAACTAGGGAGTAGCTATATCTTTAGTAGGGTGATTATACCCAAAATGTAGGTATGATAAATATGTGAGAAATTTATAAGTTACACTAGTTATGCAACCGTAGTTAGGATGGAGTTTGTTGAGCACATCTCTCTGCCAATATAAAATGTGTAATCCTGCAAAACAATTTTTAAAATTCTCTTTGCGTGTATCCTGCCAGGTACATTTGGAACTGGATACTAATTCTGTGGATATCCAAACTGAAGAGGATTTTAATTTGCTTAAGATGAGCAATTCCAAGAGATACGAAGTTCTCCAGGACATTCTGATATCACTCGGCCTGAGTTGTGAATTAAGTGAAGTTCCTACGTTGACACCTGTTTACCTTCTCTCTTCTGATGAGGTACGGCCTCTGCTTACATTTCAGTTGGCTGACAGTTATACAAGGCAAATTCAGTGTTCACTTTGAATATGGCTTGTTAATATGGTGGATTTTTTTTTTGGAGAGCTTTATCGTGAATGAATGAAAACCTTAATTTCTACTCTATTGTTATGTTATTACCTGTTTATAGTAGTTTTGAATTTAATAATGGAGGAATATTTACTATATATTTTAAGAGTTGTGCTTATTTACATGCTTTTGAGTATCAAACATAAGTCTGTGATAATGTACAGAGAGAACTAATTCAAACAATGGGAATTGTTTTTATTTAAAACTAGGTGGAAATTTCTGTATAGGTTGGGAACAAAAGATCAAATCGCATAAAGTTGTGTGACAGGTAGATCAGTAGCAGATCCAGACTAACTCATAATTGTGTAAGCCAATTTCTCTTCAATTAATTCCATTTGCCTCTATGAATCTGAAACTGTTCAGCTTCGTGACAGTGCACACTGATGTGCAGGAGCAGGCTTTGACTCTGAAGACCAATGCAAAGAAGGCATTGAGTACTTCAGCTTTTTCTAACAGTACCTGCCATGAGGTTCTCCCCCATGCATCAGTGCATCAAGGTTTTTCTTGAATAACTTGTTTGAAATGAGAAAATCATTGTAATCCCTTCTTGCTACTGCTACTGTCCAGCACTAAATTAACTCTAGGTGGATATTTAACTTCCTGAGTTTTATCTGTAGTACCCAAGTTATGTTTTTATATACTTCTTGCATTGCTTGTCCTTGTTTCTACTATTCATATGTTCTTTTTCTGCATGTTAGCTCATTGAAAAACTCCCTATTTAACCAATCAGGCCTTGTCTTCCTGCATAACAGTGTTTCATAGCACAGTTCTTCATAAATATAATTTAAGAATCAGTTGTATTGCCTGGGTATCTTTCCTTGTGTGGTTTCTTTCCAAGCAATCCTAACAAGCAATTCCTTGAATAAGCTGGAATCTACTTTCTCAAGATGTAACTCTCCCATTTACCTTCCTAGCCTTTCTCCAGATCATATATCCTCATTGTTGCTGCAGTCAGCGCAGCTGTCTGTGACCGAACTTGAAACAAGCATTTGTGTCTCTGTCTGCAGTAAACTCAAAAGAATTAGTTTTATGTCTATGTTAAAAATTAAAACTCATTTAGCCTTTCTGACTAATATTCAATATGCTTTATACAGAAGACTTAGAATTTATGTAACTAATTTTGTGTGTGTGTGTTCTTTTCCTTTACTGTTTTTTGTGATTGATTATCTTTCCTATGCACTTGCAATTTTCAAGCAGTCTTGCTGTGATTAAAATAAGTTAGCAAATTTCTATCCAAACTTGCCATCTAGTGGCACGTTACAGGTTGCAGTCCATTAAAGGTTTTCTTAAGTACTTACTGTATAGTTAGATCTCACACCAAAATTGTTTTGTAAATGTTGTTTCTCCATAGTGTATTTTATTTTTGCTTTGGCCACAACATGTTTTCCAGAATACTATGTGAGAGAAAATTGCAACTTGTGTGTAAGAGCTGCAGCTATTAATGAAGAAACAGCACAGTAAAATAAGTAAGAAAGACGCAATAGTTGAGCTTTCTAACAAGTTACATATGTTATAACATGACATCTGTAGAAAAATAAGTTTCTCACTTTCCTATTTACAGTGAAATGCATCTATAATTTCAGAAATACTTAAACAAGATTTAGGTTACAGCGTATGTCAGGAGTATTGGAAAGGGAGGTGGAAGAGCTGCCTTGAAAGTTTTGTAATTTTTGAACTTTGATCTATTTTTTATGTCACTATTGGAAGTATTTCCCATTTGGGTCTCTAGGATGCATTGGAGTCTATATGCCTTTCCTGAGAGATTAACCAAGTTATGCTTACTAGCAACAAGTGATTTTTCAATTTTTTTTTTTTTTAAACATTTTTCTGTATTAAGAAATGCTGTGGTAAGTCAACTGATGATCAAGCAAGCTCATAATGTCTTGTTAGCAGTTGCCAGTAGCAGATACTTAAGCAAAAATGGAAGAAAGGCACATGTGGTGCTCCTCCTTTCTAGGAGCTGGCAGTTCATTAATTAATTTTCTTTCAGGCTGAAGGTTGCATTTGTACCACTCCATTTTAAAAATCACTAACTTCCACAGATTTTTCAGATTCTATTAAGAAGCTGTAAGTTCATTTTGCTTGTGTGTGAGAAATATTTTATTCTGCTCTTTATTTTCTAGTGCATTAAGAAAAAGAAAATACTTTTGTCCTTGTTTTTAGTTCTTTGAATTTTAATTATCATTCTACTTAGCTTTTTTTTTTTTCCTTTCAGATCTATAAGCTTCAATTTACTGTAGGCCTGTTTCTGTTCTGTGTGATTTATTTGCTTTGCCTTAGCCATTCCCTTAGCTCTTTATCACTTCATGACTTCCATCAGACCTAGTTCCTTCTACTCTGTGGACTTGAAATAAAACTTAGTCAACATTATTGAATGAGCAAGTATCTTCTGCATATTCCTCAGCCCCAGATGTCTGATCAATCTGTCTTTTTACATTATCAGTGCAATTGTTGTTAACTTATAGTTCTTTCTGCTTACTGTCTAGGTCTTAGGAGAATTACAGTTCAGTATATGAAGAAATGAGCAAATGTATAATTATCTAACACATAAGCAACCTCCATTTAAAATTAATTTTCTTCAAAAAAAGAATTAGAAAGACAGACGTTAATATTTTTTGCCTTTGGCATATGAAACAAAAATCTATTTTGAGATGGAATGCCGTTTTTGGGAAGAAATATTTAAACTTTTGACCCTACTTACACTGAAAATTACATAGTTTTATGTAATGGTCAAGCTTTTAAAATAAGTGATATATTGGCTTCTTAAGGCTTTGCAGCTAGATTTGTGCTGCTGATGTTCTGAAACAGGCAGAGATCTCCAGCTTTTCTGTAGTGAAGCTGGAGACAAGGTGAGTTAGAGGCTGTAGTAATTGAGCAGTGAATCTCATTTACTCTTAGCAGTTGAATAACTGATTCTAAACGATGAAAGTTAAATCACATTGTTACCACTGTTGGGGCAACATATTTAGGATAATTGTCAATAGGAAGTTAAAATATCAGACTGAGATGTCAAACTAGAAAATGTAACTTGTTCAATTTTTGTTTATGTGGTACTTTTCAAATAATATCACTGCTGTGATTAATTTCCATATCTCAGGTATTCTCAGTTTTATTCTTATTTTCTTCATCATTGCTTTTGTATACCTGACTTTTTCTAAAAATGGCCACAGTTTGATATTGAAATTCTGGTAATATTGTGGCTTTGAATTCAAATAAAAGATCTTTTAAAAATTTTTTAAAATAAATTAATTACATTTTTACTTACATACATCATACATTTTAGATATGGTTCATGACAATTTCTCTTAAAACTCAGGGCAGCCCAGGCAAGCCAAAAGGTTGGACATTAATACCTCTATCTCTAATACCTGAATAATGGATGATATTGTCTGTCTGGTTAGAGGTCTATGTCTTACCATGTGGAATTATGCTAGTCAGATCCTCAGCTCATGCTGGCTTCTATTGGTGGTGAAAGATTGCTGTGACAGCTTCTATGTTTTATTCATGATCTCCTTTCTTGTAAATACAGTGTAAGATAATGGGCCTGGAAAGAAACAACACTCAAGGCTACACTTTCATCACAGAGTTTTTTACACCATGACAAGTACAGTTTACTTCCAGTTGGACATTGTAGAATTCAGTTAGCTGGGGAAAAACATTTTATTGATATAGTGCTGCAAGAACAATGAAGGCAGTGTTTGAAAGGCAGATTACTTGTTAGGTAAAAGTTAAGTTAAATCTATACAACTTGTTGGTCTTAGAAGTTGTTCTAGTGACAAGTATGACTATTGAAATACAGCACTTTTCCACTTTCTTTGATCTGATGTAACACAGTTATGCAAATTGTAGACTTGTGCAGTGCTTTAAAAACAAAATTTTGCATCACTGTAGAGCTAATAAAATCTAAGTGTTCAAACAAATGGTGATCACTGTATGCCTGTTATCTGGCCCCCATATGTTCAGTGGTAGCTTTGAGCATAGAGATCTGATTATTTCTGCAGCTTTGCCTTGAAACACTCATATATTTACTCTTTCACATTACCATTTTAAAGGATATTTTTCAGAAATAAAGGCTAGGATTGTATTTTATTGCTCTACGATTCAGCATAGCATATTCTTGGCTTCGTGGAAACTGGAAACAAGAATTCACTCCTCAGAGAATGAGAGATATTGGACAGAATAGTGATTATCTCCATTAGGAAATACGTTATTCCCACACATTTTCTGGTCTGAAGCTTCTCAAACTTGATTAGTGACTCAGGCTGTGTTAGGCTGAGTCAGTTTTTTTCATTATCTTCCAAACGGATGGCAGCCAAATTATGAAATACAAGCAGTCTTCATTGCTTTGGCTGAGCTAGTAGCCATCTTTCAAACAGTATGCTTTTCTGGAATAACAAACAAGCAGTACAAAGATATTGACTGAAGTTTGAATTTGGGGGTTTTAACTTTTGTTTACTGGGGACAGAGAATAATTTGAAAGTCCAAATGAACATCTGTTGCACTTTAGACTTGCTTTTAGAGGACATTTTGAGATCCAGAATACCATGCTCAAACAGATAACAAATTGTAAAGGTAACTGTGTATTTGAATAACTGGGGTACATTGCAGCAGAATCAGATGGACCAAGTCTACATTTTGAGCTGCTGTTCTAAGCTCCAATTCTGTGATGCCATCAGCTGTTTCAAAATTCCAAGTCCATTATGTCAGCGAAGAGAGTATGAAGTTACTTTATCCTGAATAAATCTTTCTTTGAGGATGGGAAACTTGATCTCTTAGCTAGCACTATAATGAACATAGATTTCAGGGTACATTTTAAGTCAATTTTTCTGAAATATTTCCGTATGTATTAGTGCCTATTGTAGAACTTGAGATCCAACTGCAAAATTGCTATTTAGTAAAATATATTACCAGTGTTAAAAGTCAGAAAAAGTTATGCTAAAGTTCAAAAGCCTGATTATTTTTGCTATCTGATAAGTTCGTGCTTTAAGGTGTATCATCTACAAAATAGGAGACTTGCTTATTCTTTTGTATCATCCACAAAGTGTTAAGCATTGTTCTTGCCTTTTAGCCTGTAGGACAAAAAACAGGAGCCTTTTGGAAATATTTTTTTCCAGAAAGGCAATTTGCTTCTTGCTTTAGCTTAGGAGAGACCTGAGAGCTGAGAAAACCAGTGAAAGAAGTGCATGCTGTTTTGAGCTATCTTTTGATCCCTGGTGAATAGTTTGTGTCCAAAATTTTTTACTTCTGTTTACGTATTATTATCATTTCAGTTGGACTCTGCCTTACTGACAAAGTCTTTGTATGAAAGCTTTGAGATTTTGTCAATTGGTTGGAAGGCAAATATCTTTTAGTGAAGCTGATTCAGGCAAAAACAAACCTGTAACATAGATGCAACAATGTAAGTGAAGGTGTTCCTGTCAAACACCCTACTTTGTGTTGATTTTCTGTCGTTCTGAATGGGATGTCCCTTGAAGAGGAGACAGCTATTTTGACAGTCAGTAGTTGAGTAGCAGTAAAGGTGATGAGGATACAAAGGGACTGTCATGTGCTTTGGTACTTCAAAGCTCAGTTGGACAGAGGAAGATAGAAAACCATTCATCTGAAAGCTATTTCTACACTGAGGTAATAAGCCTCTGCAGATTCCTGTTTTACAGAATGGCTGAAGTTGGAAGGGACCTTTTGTTGGTCCCCCAGTCCAACTTTCTGATTAAGCAGGACAGCTTAGAGAATGTTGCCCAAGACCATATCCAAGCTGCTTTTGAAGATGGTAGGTAGATGTGGAGTAAGTATTGTGTATCTTTCTCTGTTCTCATCTCTCCTCTGTTATTCTATTTACACTATTAAACTATTTACATGTTTCCTCTTACATGTCTGTCCATTCTGCCTAAATGTAACTCTGTCTGAAACATACTCCTTGTTCTTATCTCCTCCCAGCTGGCAAGCCTGGCTCTATTAACAAGGCAGTAACTTGTGAGGGACTGAGTATTGCTGTGAAGGGAGGAAGGGGTTGTCATGGGGAAGCTGAGATAGGGGAACTTGGGGATATGGCAGTAGATGAGGTAGAATGATACCAGTTCTAGGTATAATTACAATAGGTCATTTTATGGGTTGTAGCAATGACTTGAAGGCTTGCTGAGCTATCATCTCCCTTGCTGAAAGAGAAGGGAGAAAGCAAGAGAAGTATTTGAAATAATAATAGAAACTGTGTGTAGGGGATGTGGACAAAAAGATGGTGAAGGGTATAATGCTTAAACTATTTGATACAATTAGAAGAAACTAGGCTTTCCTGGTTCTCTGTTCAGAGGCTGTATATTTAGCCTGTCATATAATGCAGAAGAACTAATAACCTATAAGTGGATTTTTGGTAACTTTTGGGAAAAAAAATTAAGTATCTAACAAATTGCTTTTTATAGATGCTAACTCTGTAGTAGAAGCTCTCACTGACAGCTGAGTTTGCTTCTACTGGCTCTGTAATTATCAGAAGGCTAAATTATTTATCAATTAATTGCTCACACTTGCGTGTTTCTTCATACTTATGTTTGGATTTCTTGATTGAAGAACAACTGGTGTACAGCAGGTACTTTTAGTGAATTCACTGGGAAATAGACTGTCTAGCATTGTGAGACTTCAGTATTGATCAACTATAGTAGTGCCAGCATTACACTAAAATCAACAAGAATCCCTATTCCTCTAAGAAGTTGGAAGCAGTTGAAGCTTTTTATGCAGCTCTTTGAGTGAGGAACTCAACCGCTAGGGGTCACTTATTAGCTGAATTTAGAGAAAAGCCAAAAATATGGAAGGGATGGAAAAGATTTTATGCACAGTGCGTTGTGTATAGATTTGCATTAAAATTTCTGTGTGCATTTGCAGCAACTGGCCTATATAGTATTCCCTCAATTTTAAAACTGTACTGTAAATGTTACAAGATCAATGGTATGTAGTGTCAAAATACGGTAAAACATTTACAATTAAGAAATCTTGATGAAAGATGAAGGAGACTCTGAAAGTGGAACCAAGTAATTCCAGGTGGTTGCTTCCTAAAGTTATCCTTCACTTTTCTGCTGTTACACTCCAGGGAATACTTAACATGTATTGGTGGGAGGAAAAAAAAGAGATGTGGCAAATGTTCCCTTTCTTGTATATTTCTTTTGTTAAGAAAGTGTTTTGTTTTTTTTATCTTCTGTGGTAGCAGCAAAATGCTGTTTATGTTAAACAACAGTGAATAGCAAACTTCAGTTGCTTTACAGTTTGTAAACAACTTTTGACTGTGTTTTGGGTTGATAAATGTTTTGGACGATCATTTAGAAAACACAAGAAGCTTGGAGAAATGAAAGGAAATACCTAGCTTGTAGTAATATCCATAAAAAGGGTCTTTATGGTGCTGTGAGAACTAAAATTTAGTGCCTTTGTACTGGGGAGCATTTAATCTTATTGTAGAACCAGTTCTGATATGAAATAGATGTGTGCTCACATCTAAAAGAAGTGCAATTTATTGAAATTTTATTCTGTCGTGTCAGAGCTTGCTTTGTTCAAATCAATATGCATGATACTTCACTACCATTTTCTTCAGTAGGTATGAACATTCTGTACTGTATAGAGTAGAAGATATAAGCTATTCTGAAACTATAATGATGTGTGATATATTTAAAGCTTTTTAGAGCTGTGTTCATCTTTTCTGTTAACTTCTCATCCTTGAATGTATAGTCAATAGCATTTTGATTGATACTCTCTTGAATGAAGTCATTCAGTGTAGAGTGGTGCTAGCCAGTGTGTGAGGCTGAATTTTCTTGGTTTCAGTTTATCTTGGAGTTTGCAATAAGAATCTAAGTAAAAAATGCTGAAATCTACAGCGGCAAATTAATCCATAATCCATTAATCCATAGTTGTGTTGGCTGTGTGTCTAGTACAGGCACGCGTTATAACTTAATGCGAAGGCTTCAATTAAAGTGACTGGTTTTGGGTTTTGTGTCAGCACTCTGTAAATTGTGACCGTTGAACTGTTTGGAGTCAGAGTTCATCTGCCTTGGAGCAGATGGGTGATTTTAGATAGCAAGAATCCATAACTTGTGACAAACGCTCTGGAGATCCATGGCAATTTGGCATCGATTTGTTTACTATGACCTCACTGGTAAAGATCTTAGTTCTAAGTGGAGTATTTCCAAACTTAAAAAACTTGAGATTCTCTGACTGTTGGTGGGGCCTGTAGCTAATTTGTGTAAGTGAGACTGGGAAAATGAGAACAGGCTTGGCATCAGCTGGAGTCCTGTGAGATGCTATCATGTTACCGTTGCTCAGAAATGATGATACATTTCCACAATGGGAAATCGTCATAGTGGTTATCTAACAACTTAATTAGGGCTCCTTTTGTATATTTATTTTAAAACAAAATATAGCTAGATGATATAAGATCATGTATTTTAATTAGAGGTAAAAGTTGAATAAGCGAGAGAAAAAATGAGTCAACAAGACAAACTGCAAACTTTATCTTATTTAAACAGTGTATTTTCCACACTGAGGTCTTCTGTATATATTTCTTTAACTGTTAGCAACTCTTTGACAATTCAGCTGCTCGATAACATTGGTGATATCTTATGAAGAAGTTCATTATCATGAGAAAAAGAAGCACTCGCAACAAAAAGCTTTTTAGTTAAGTTTATTGAGCTGATTTTACTCTGGAAAATTAAGATAGGAATTTATTTAACATTATCATTGAGTTAGAAGACATTCCAGTATTCTCAGAGTTTGATGTACAAATGTATCTACTGGAGAATATGGAGAATGCAAAAGATATTTCAAGTGTTACTTCCATCAGTAGTTGAAAGCAAGAGATTGACTTACAAATGCATTCATTTTTTGACAGTTCATTTTAAGAAGTGACTTGAGGTTTCTGCCATGTTGAGGAAATCCTGAAATTCCAGGTGCTGTGGGAGTGGAATTTGGCATGTGACTATCTGGCTGACTTTATGCAGTTTTTGTAGTGAAGAGCTGATTAAACAACAGCTGCTAGCTTAATTCAGACATTTGCTTTACTTTCTACTACAATTTTTTTATAAAAGATTATTTTATTTGGGTTCTAGTCAGTGACAAGTGAAACATATTTCAAATTTGTAAATCATTTTACTCAATTACTTGACAGTAGTGTTGTAGTGGTGACATTAATTACAGAGGATTTACAAAAGCAATGAAGCAAGGTTTCACAATTATTTGAAGAAGTTAAGTCAAGGTTAAAAAGATTATAAGAATAAATTTTGTTTTCTCGATAATGTACGTTTCTTTTGCCTATAAAAGTATCCTATTTAAAGATGCTGCATTGTCACGTCTATCGAGCAAACCTTTATTCTAACAGTTAGGTTATACAGAGCAGTGTTTTGCAGGATTGCATGATTTAATACTAAGAATTTTAGTCAGTCACTGTTCTTTATCTGTGCCAATAGCAAAGAATCAGCAGTGCTGCTGAAGTGTGATACCTAAGTGCGATACTAAGTCTGTTAATGATTACATCTTATTTTAGTAGCCATACTGGCAACTTCAGGTTTCAGAAATGAAGTCCTCTGTCTTTAACCCTTTATAAATGGATGATATAATAGAGATTATGAAAATGACACTGACCTAGAGAAAAAGACTTGAGGAAAGTGGAGATGGGAGTTTTTCATCTAGCGTTTAAATTGGAGCATTCTTCTTGACTGATGAGGATAAGAACTTTTTTGAGAGAGAAAAACTTCAAGAAGAAGAGCTAGCTAGTCTTACTTGATGAAAGAGAAAACAAATGCTGTGTGGGTGGAGAGAGGGGAATGGGGCAACAGCTGAAGAGGCAGAGGTAAGAAGCAAATCTTATCCACACAGAAAACAACTTCTATTGCTGCATATTCTAGCATTCTCTACAGCTGCTAGTTATAATGCATGTCTAAAAAATATTGGTTATCAAATCTGTGCTACTTCTGGGCAGATTGTTCCATTAGAATGTAAGGTACAGATCAACTTTTGCTTTTTACAGCTTTGTAGAGCCTCATTTTTGTTTTCTAATGTATATTACTTACCCATTGCATGGCAAATTGTATTGGACTTGCTTCATGAATATTATGAATACTAGTTCGGAAAATATTGTAAAATATCCTCTCAATTTGTGAAAACTGACTGCCTGTGTAATTCAAAGCTCAGCCTTAGCAGGATCAATATTTCAGAAGGTAATACGATGTGCTCCCACTTGTTTTAACGAGGATAAGAATCTCCTGCAATTTAAGGTGATAATTTATAGTTTTTTCATGGCAAGAATTAAGATTTGAAGGCAGAACAATAGATCTTTATAACTTAAGTCTTCAGAAATGGGTAACAAATTGCAGATCTCAAAACATTAGCCCGACAAAATATCTAGGTTTTTATTCCATTCAGTAAAAGACTTTCTACAGAGTGAATATTATGTTCTAACTACTTCAGAGAGGGTAAATAAAGATAACGTGATTTTTATTTGCAAAGAATGAAATGTGCAGTTAGATGTTAGGTTGCAAAGTGTGCTACTGAGTAGTATGTGAAAGTTTTCCTTTTCCCTGCTTTGTCACGATATTTTTTTAGATCTTACATTTTAAAAAAAAGCAGTTGGTTATAATTTCTTTCTTAGTTACCTTTCAGTGGATAAAGTTGGCAATGTCTTCAGTGGAAAAATGTAATCATAAAAATTATTTGAAAGGAAGAACATTATTCATACTAACATACAAACATACTGCCATCTCCTGCACTTTAAAGAACGGGACTTAGATGTACTCCTTGTAATGCACAAAAACAGCTTTTAGTAATTGGAAAGCATCTTGAGATCCTCTTAATTTTAAGATATAGAGAAAATGATTTTGAGGGATTATGTTTCATCTTTTCCATGTAGCCAAAACCAACAACAACAAAAAAAGGTATTTCTGAAATTCTTTTGTTTCAAAGGAAAAAAAAATTGCTATTTGCTGCATAATCTTGAAGATATAAACAAAAAATTACATACAGCATGCTTTGACATTTTGACTTGTTATATGAAATAAGCAATTATCCATGCATTTTTCTGATCTGGAAGGTAGGTAATCTTTTCTTTCCAAAACTGAACTGTTAATACTACAATTAGGTCATACACCATAGCCTACCTGACAGGAACAGCAGCTGCAGAGGTGAAAGTTACCTAATTAGTGTTTCCTTTTTTTTTTTTTTTTTTCTTAACTGCATTTTAAAAGCTGATTTATTATCTGCTTTTTCATCACTAATATATTGTAGTACAGTAGCTTAAAGCAAATACGTACTCTTTTTCACTTATTATAGAGAGGGGGGCAGTGTCCCAGAGTTAACATAAGCAGTATGAGCTGCAAATTAGTGTAAGTATTCATGCTGCTTGTTTGAGTTCTGGGGTTTTGATAGGAATACCTGAAAATATTTCAAGTTTTGTCTTTATAATACTTGTTTTAAAGAAATATATTTGACATCAGGCGTACTCTGAACAGGTGATGAAAGATGCTTTGTCTTTCATACAAGAATAAATAATTGGATTTGAGACATGTGCAACCTCTTTGACTCAAAAAGTCCTTATTATGTGGATTGGTAGAAGAGAATATTACCTTTTGCCTACCATATTCTTTTCTCGTGTGTCTGATACTGGCCGCTGTTGGAGAAAAGGTACAGATTTTAAGAGGATCTGACTGCTGCTCTGTCCTTAAATTTGTGTTATTTCAGCAGCAGCAGCAGTTTTTTACAAAAGCTGCTCCTTTCTTTGAAGTCATTGGTTATTTTTGCATTTGAAGAGGAAGTTCATCAGCTTTAGTAATTATGGGGAGATTTTCCTTCTATCTGTTTGAGCCATATGCAGCATCTGGGAGGCAACATTAGTTCGGTATTTCTACCTAGTGGTATGGATGGTATAGCTAGCAACAACAGGGATATGCTTTTGTTATCTCTGTGGCAAGCATTTCCTTTTGGAGTTGGGAGTGGACTTCAGTTTTTTCTAAATATTTTCTAGCTTTTTCTCTCTTATTTGCTCTACTCCGTCTAATGATACTCTTCTCACAATTTAGCAGTCCAGCTGTAACAAGTTAAGACACCTCTGAGCTGTAATAAACCTTACAATAATTATTGCTATCCCTATTGCTCCGTACAAAAAAAAATTCTCACGTACTAAGAGAATTCTCTTTGTCTTTGGAGCATATTTTAATTTACTGGTAGAATGTTACTTTTGCAGTGACTATCACATTCCCCATTTGAGCAATAATGTTAGATAGACAAACTGAAAGTACACATCAGACTTCCAACTATTAAATTATAATCACTTTACTCATTCTCTTGTTTCTCTATCTGTTTGTTTCAAGGAACTAGGACCCAAATTGTCTCTATTTAACTAATTAATCATTAGATGTCACAGACAGCATACAGATTTTCACTGTAGCTTGAATTCATTAGCTTTCATGGAACTATTCTGAATTTTTATTCAGCTATTTATTTTTCGTGTTATTATTTGAGATCATTCCTGAGATTTTTTATTTCAGTATGATTTGTTAACCGTCTGATTTGGGAGTATTAATCAAGAGTCTTCAACACAGGTTCGTATTTAGTCAGTTAGAAGTTCATCTTTGGAGTAGATATCTGCAGGGCTATTTTGTAGTGTTTTAAAGCTTTTACTTCATGCTGTTGAGATTCTTGTTTTTTTTTTTTTTTTTTTTTTTTTTTTTTTTTAGAAGTATTGTCTGGGTAGGAAGTTGTAGTTTTTTGTCTTCGTTTCTCTACGACTCTTGTCTATTTTTCTCCTCTTAGTATTACTACAGGGCTCTGAATTTCAGCTTTACCATTTTCACGGTCAGCCAGAATGTCTGGAAGGCTTGACACAACCATGTGGATTGGGAGCTGGAATTGTCTTTCACTCACAGGCTGCTCAGCCAGAATGAAAAATCATATTCACGTGTATTGTTACTCCACGTAAAAACTTTCACACCTTGTCAGAATGTTTAACCTCACTACTGCACTGCAGTCACTAAACCTTTCCAGTAGGGTATATTATAGCCCATACGCAGCAAGTATTTACTACTTAAATAAATTTACCAAGTTTTACCAGAAGGTTGTTTTTTGGTTTATAGTCTCCACTCCCCTATTCCCCCGCCCTCTTTCTTTGATGGCGTTTCCTTACCAGGGTTAATCCTACATTTTAATGGAGAAAGTCTGAAAAATGAATTATTTTTCAGGTGTGCTATTCAGTGGAGTCCTCAGACAAGAGCCTGTTTCTGTGCATTGTGATTAGCTTGTATTAATAGTGGTCTCCTTAAACTGTATTCAACATAGAATGTTATCATTTATGTTGATGAATTTTACTTCAGAAAGATTTATTTGACAGATTGTGTCTTTCCTCAACTGTTATAACACTGATAGAAAATAAATATTCAGAAGCACATAAACAGATTGTTATCCTCAGAGGCAAGTCAAGGGAATCAAAAGTCGTTCAGAGAATATAATGTGCCATCATCATTGTAAATGCCTCTGAATGCTTGTATTTCCCTCCATTGATCATTTCTCTTACACTGCCTCTTTCTTGAGTCTTTTCTTGTTTGCTTCTTTGAGCGCTGTGTTTCCCAAGTTGCTGTTAAAAAAAAATCCCCATATTTCAGTCATGAGTTCTGATTTCCATTGCATTCTCTATGGTATGATAACTTCTGCATGTCATTTTGGTCTATTGGGGTAGAGCTAATGGTGTGTATGACTTGATTAAAGCGAGCTCAGTCTTGGAGTGGCTGAAGGATTTGTTATCATAAATGTTCATCCTTATCCTCATGAGGGCTAAGTGTGATGTATGCCTGCCTTTAAGTGACAAATTGCATTTTGTTGTTTTTTTGTCTTCCCAGTTTAGCTCTGATAATTGCAGGAATGCTTTCAGAAGGCTGTTTCTGGGGAGGCTGGTTCTGAGGCTAGTTTCAGAAGCTACCTGGGTATCACGAACGTTACAGTTACAGGAGGGTGTACTGTGTGCTTGGGTTACTATTGTGATATTTTTTCTCTGAGGGTAAAAAAGTTACTTATTTCTTCTGAACAAGGTTTCAGTCCTGGCAGAAGAACATGAGCATTAGATATGGAAGAAGAACTGCTATGTGTTTAAAAGCAACAACAAAAAACAAAACACATACCAACAAATGTGCATGTAAAAGCAATTTGTATTTACCACTTTTACAGCTAAACACTATGGTACGTGTGCATGAATACTGTATTTTTTACATAATTTTGAAGAATGTATGAATTTATAAAGAAAAATATATGAATTTGCAAGTTGAGCATTATTGACACATTCTTCACTCAGTTTGATACCTAAATTTTATACTGCTATGTATGACATATTTGTGAAGCATGAAGCCTAACTTTTTTTTTGTTAGACCTCACTGAAAAGAACATGTTAGTTTATTATTATTATTTTAATTAATCCCATGCTGTCGTGTTCATGTTTTTTTAGGATCCTGGATTAGGAAGGAGATCTTAGTTGCAATGAAATTCAGTAGTTGTTATTTTAATGCTATTGTTCTCCCCTTAAAGTATGTATACTATAAATAGCATGCTATGCGTATTCTTGCCTTTATAGCACATAATTCCCAAGAAAATCTACTTTCCTAGGATCCTTCTTTTATAATATTTTATCTATTTGTTCATTTATAAACTGTTATGCCAACCCCAAATAAGTTTTAGGAAGAGAAGCAAAACATGCAATACAAATTGAACGTTAGCTCTACAACTTTAGAGATGGAACTGTCTTGTAATCTCTTTGAGTTGCAGTACATTTGAAAGTATGTTGTGGTCTCATCACAATGCTCAATAAACATTTCTTTACCTCAGCCCCCTCCTGCAGTTTTACAGAACTAGGATTTTTTTAAGAAGAGGCAAACCTAGATGCAGCAGAAAGTTTGTCATTCTGGTCTAATGTGTAATTGCAGTGCTCAGAAGAGAATCTTTGGCTCCTATGCTACTGTTTCATATTCATGAACACTAGATTCACTCACATTTTATACACATAAATCTGCTGAAAGGCAAAGCAAACCTGATGGAAAACCTTAAACTAGGAACGGCGCATTATCAGCGCTAAGAAAAAATATTTTCTTAGGTTTTATTTACTTAATTCATTCTACTACGGATTCCAAGGTTTTCAGCAAACAATTGTATCCTCAGTTAGAAAAAGAAAAAGTTTTGGTACCAAATAAAAATACTATTATGTGATAGCTGTTTAACAGAGCCAGTCTTACCAGCTGAATATATTGCATCTAATTTATTGCCCTATTAGCTGAGAACAAAATTCTTCTGTATTTTTTCTAGTCAATGCAGAATACTTTTGAGAGCAATTTAAAATAAATGCATGTAACATTTAGGGTTATACTGTAATTTATTCTTCTAAATGTGACTTTGATCCTATTTTAAAAACAGAACAAAATACGACTTCAGGCTAATATGCATAATGCTCAGATTTTAGTGCCAAAATGGAGTGTCTTTCCACTTCTGCATGGTTTCTCTGTAGTTATTTTTAGCATGGTTGTACGTATGCTCAACATACTATACACTGTTGTTTTTTTTTTTTTTTTTAAAAAAAAAAAGGAAACCAAAACAGTTTTGTTATGAAGTAGGTGTCACAAAGAAGTAAATGGGCAAAACATAATTTATCACGCCCTTTTTCTGGTAAGATAAATCAACACCTACTAGTCCTCTGATTTATCAGACCTTTCATTGCAATACTTGCTTTTGTGAAGTGTTATGTAGTGATATTATGTCAAAGGTAGACCTTGTTCTTATTGATCCTTTACCCTCAAAGTCAACTTTATGGAATGTTGCAGCAAATGTGCCCCAATTACTGTGTTATATTCTGAAAGCAGTTCACATTACATACACATTCATATGCAGTTCAATTTCTGAGGTTAAACAACTATGTACTACTAAATGAGATTTGCACTGTAATTTTTAGTATCTTTTAAAAATGATCTTTAAAACTTAATTATGGATATTAGAAAATTATGCAAGATTTGAGGGTCTTTTGAAGTATACGTTCTTTGTTTCTCTTTTTTTTGGTGCATGTTTGTGTGCTTAAATGTAGTACAATGATAGCAAGCAATTACAATTTTGCTTGGCTTAAAACATGACTAAATTCAATTCTCTAGTGATTTTTGACAGAGTTGTGAATTCTAAGTGAGATTTTAACATCCAAATATGTGCTATTGCATTCAGAAGTTTTCTAATAATATTTGAAATTGATTTGGCAAGTGTTAGGAAAAGAATTTAGTACTTCAAGAGTTCAGTATGTCGTCTTTCTTTGCTACCTGTATCATAAAATTTAGATTTTTTTTTTTCATAAAACTGATACTGAACCTCAATCTTTTTTTTTTTCCCCCCACACAAAATATTGATGTTGCATTTGTAATATACTAGGGGAATACTGATCTTGTTGCTGTTGCATATGGATACTGAGCAAAGTTATCATTCCATGTTAAGAAATGTTTTTAAAAAGTTTTAATAAAAACATTCTGAAATATTTTAACCTTAAAACACAAACTAAGTTTTAAGTAACTTCTGTTTTTATTGGAAACCTTCAACAGGTCTCAAAATCAGTACAAGCCAGAGTAAGTTAGTTCAACATTATAAAATACTGCTTCATCAAATTAAGAATTTTAGATTAAGTAGGCTTTTAGCCTTTTCAGAATGGAAGGTCATTTCCTTTCATATGTAACGTGCTTTTCTCATATGTATGGATGGCTACAGGTTTTGCTGGTTTTGTTGTTGTTTTTCCTGTTTTAAGATACGCATTCAGTTCCAGATAACATTTTCCCTTTGACCCAACCACTTTCTCTCAATAAACAGTTTGCTGATGAGAGCAGCTGCTGGGGAGATAGCTTCCAGACTGTTCTGTTGCAGCTGAGTAAGAAAGTAAAAGCCAGAATGCACCTTACCGTGTTGTGCTGCTGTCCTCTAGGTTTCTCTGCTCTGTTTCTGTTTTGTTGAGGGTAGAGCAATGGGCCTTCTGTAGTCGGTATTCTCTTGCAGCTGTGAAGGCTGTTACTTAGCAAGGGACCACGAAGGACAGTACTTTGATATCTATACTGAGAAATCAAGATAAAAGTTTTCTCTTGAGGTTAATATGTATTCTCTCTTTTTTGTATCTCTAGCTAATTGTTCCATGCTTTTTTGTAAATTCTAAATACCTTTTTGCATACAACACCATACAATGTTGTGACTGCCTTGTTTCTTTATTTCTTTTGCATGCAGAAATGTCAGTATCTGCCTTCTAGCAGCTTACCACCTAGAAGCATAACTATGTTAAAAACCAGAAATGCTGATGTAGGGAACGTTGATTACTTATTATCTTGTTTCTAGCCTTATCAATAGTGTTCTCTTCTATACAAAAGGTAACATCTGATATGTTTTTGTTAGTTGGTGACTTCCGAGCAGACCTGCAGCCCATTCTTAATATTTACTGCTGCACGTTGAGCAAACTAATTTTCTGTCTACATGCAGTGATCTTTTAGGCTAAATTTAGTTTTGGGTTCAAATTTGGGCACAGCCTTATGAGCATTTGTCAAAACATATAGACTAAGAATGGGGTCAAAATCAAAATGAGTTTTTGTTCAAAGCAGTGCAACTGTGATTTTAAAAGTATCTCTTAAAAGCCTTGCACAACTCAAAGCAATTTATTAAGTCTTCATCTGTCTTGGACCAGGTGTTCCACGCTTCAGTACCTGACTACTTCTACTCCTTGCGCTGCTGAGATGATATACTGTGTATATGTATTCCTTCTACAAAGTAATAATCACTTTTTGAAGCACAGAGTAGAAAAGACAAGGTTTCTGATTTTTCTTTGTTTTTTCTTTGGAAGTGATGACACTTTTCTGTGCCTCTTCAAAGTATATAACGAAGTAAAGTAACTACCCGAACCACTAGAAACTCCTTGTTGTGAATTATAAAGTTACCAATCCCTGCCATCTTTCTGAATGCACTTCCAAATTCTACACACTGGACTCATGTTTTACACAGTATCTGGATTTAGGAAATATGAGACGATTACTAATAAACTGAAGCACATTTCCTAGCTAAGTAGTATCCTGAGAACGCATAGCAATATCATTCAGGTAACTACAGAAGTGCATGAGAACATGAAATGAGAGGGAACCTTGACACTACAATAAAATCTTTATGAAGTTATTTGGGGATGGGAGAAGGAGAACATGGAGAACTGGGGATTTCTCTTTTTAAAATTTTGTATTATGATCTAAACCTGGAACTGCAAAAATAATAGCCCTCTACCTGTAGGAGGGACTAAAGTGAACAAATTCTCCCCTGATTTGGCCTATATTACTGAACCCATTGTAAATTATGTTTTCCTATTTAAAAATGCTAAACAAATGAAAATGTTAGAAGTAATCTGGGGATGGATTAAAATCAGCCAGCATGGCAGTGGTTGGAAACAGTCTAGCTTGTTCCATTTTTATCTATTCTCTTGAACAAGGACTGAACTTTGTAGTGAATTATGAGCAGTTAGTATTAGGAGAAATGTTTTTCATGTGCTTTCTGAAAATTGATTCAATTGAGTACTTCATATATTTCAAATCATATTTTGTATGTTTGTATTCTAAATACCCTTTGTGCTTTGCAGTTCTGTGTATTCTTTTTGTTTCTGCTATTACAAAATCTATCAAGCTCAAAGCTACTTAAATGTGAAAGAACAACTATTCAGGACGCCAAGTGTTGACATGTAGTTAGTAACATTTATTAAGTATTAATGACATCTGACAGTCTAATGGAATATCATAGCCTGATTGTCTGATTGGGGAGAGAGTGAGAGAGACAGACTGGCTTTTTGGCACACAAATACAAATCTGCTATTTACAGCTTTCCCAATTCCTGGTGAACAAGTGGAAGATATTTGCTATGGTTTAATTGTCAGTGCTGCTGGGCGGGAAGAGTGCCCCTTCTCTCATCTTTGTGAGTGTTTACAGCAGGCCTGTTTTTGGTCCTCTTTCGGTTCCTCTGTCTAGGTCATGACCGCTAAGATAATACCTTTTTCTTTCCCTGTCCGAGCTATCTAGAAGTTATTATTTCTTTAGTCATTTTTTCCCTAAATATAGATGAAGAAAGATAAAGTAATACTTTCTAGTGGGTAGATGTGATGCTAAATTTAGTATCCATATGCTGTCTTACAAAACCTCACTAAAAGTTAATATCCACATACTGGAGTATGAAAGCAATAAGGATATTATATTTATCGCATTCTGCATCAACAGTTTATGTACAGTAGATCTTTTTGGTGCAATTTGATATGTTTATTTTTAACATTTTTCTCTATGAACGAAGTACAAGCATGATTTTAACATGGGTTTATGGTTGCACTATGAAACTGTCATCTGCTTCAGATCTCAATATATGCCATTATTACAGGAAGTAAAAACATAGCCAACATCAGAAAAGCATTTTTTTGTGCCTCATTAGTCAGAAATATCTGCCAAAACCTTGCCCTCTTGTGCTAATGACTGACTTTTCCTACTGCTGGCCTCCTAAGTTGCTGGCATTATGGGCTGAGGTTGCCACTGTAGGTGTGCTTTTCACTGGCGCCAGCCTACTGCTCACTACCACGTTGGACTTGAGTTTGTTTCTATTGGATGCTAGAGATGCTATGGAAGCTCTCTAGTGGCTAGTTTAACACCAGTTTATCACCTTTAAACTTGTATGCCTGCTAAGCAGAGCCGTATAATACAAGGAAGATATACTTTTTGTGTGTGTGTGTGTGTATTTTTATATTCTAAATTGGAAACCAGATTCCAAATGCTGTGCACTTTATGAAGTATGAATAATCAGTGTTGTTATATAAGAATTCATATGAAACATGTATGTATTTAAGATCATATCTGAAGCAAGTAATGCTGCATTTCATTCATTTGAAAACAGCCAATTCGGAAAAACAGCAGGTTAGCCACGTGAAGGTGTTATTCCCATTAAGTTACTTATGCTCAAAACGGGCTATTCATGTTCTTCTCTGAAAGACTGGCACTTTATGTCTGTGCACTATTAATGTCCTTGGAGATAGTAAACGGACAAGCTTATGTGATTTAATTAGCTCATCAATTAATAATTCATCAATCAGTGCATCAACTGCAAAGTTTTTAAAAATGCATTAAGGCAAAAATAGAGGCAGATCATTGGAAATTAATAGATGTTAGGAAAAGGAAGAAGAAAAATAGTTAAAAGTCCCAGATGAAGCGTTAACTTCAGGACATTTCTGAAGCTGAATGTTTCCGCTCTAGAAAATGAAAACTTGGCCATTCTTAACACAACACACAATAGCTGAAATAGTTTATTATGCTGGAGTCACAATATTGTGTCACAGGTAGAACATCGCTGGTTAAATTTGTCTGATTTTTCCTCCCAAGAAAGTGGAGTGCTAAGTGATGTATAATGTTTGTTCATTTTATGGCATTTTATTTTTAGCTTTCATTCAGTTTCGCCTTCATGTTTTTAATAAAAACCAAATGAATTTAGGCTGTGACTGAAGCTTTGTTTCAACAAAGAATTCCATTGATACTGAATCTAAGATTTATTGTCAAAAAGTTTGGTAAAAAAGACCAGCTCCCAAATATGCCCAATGTGTGCGGGGGGGGGGGTGATGCATATATGTGTGTCTGTGTACATATTTATATACATAAGTAAGGAAATGCATAGAATAAAATGTATAAATAGAATATAAGATTAAATCCTTGGAACTGGGATTATTTTTTACCATTTAAATCGAAAATTTATGTGCTTTGTGTGTCTCATTAGCTGATATAGCCCAGGTGCAGATAAAATCATCTCCATCAGGAACTATAATTTTCTGCTATTTTATACTACAACAGAGAAGAGTGCATGTGCAGCTGGTTTATTTGTTTGTTTGGTTGTTCTTTTAATCTGGTGTCTGCCTCATTTCTTCTTATTGTTCAATCTCGACTGCTAAGTAAGCATTAGGAGAAAGGGAAGCTAATGATTACAAAAAAAGATTTTTATACAGCAAAAGAATACTGTTACATAGCAGTTCCTTCACACACCTGACCAAACTCTTAAAATCATACAAAGCAGATGTTAAATGATTTTAAAAATAGAGCTTTTACTCTTCCTTCTTAATGATGCAATTACCACTTATACTTTAGTTCAATAACTTACAATGCCAGACCTCCAACCCTTGATGCAGTGAACTCAATAAAATTCTCTGCTGGTGGAGGAGCATACGAAGCATGCAGTGGCTTTACTCTATTTCTATGGACTTTGTGAATTGCCATCCACTCTATTTCCCTGTGTGCTTCAGAACAACTTTTCGTTTCATGACATTTTCAGTTTGTCAGTCAAAACTCAGCTTGTTCATACATTTGTCCCTCAGTACCAGGTCAGTGATGCTGTCACCACTTTGAAATGCTGCTTCTTTCCATGCCCATGTCCTTTGGAATTCAGGTTTCACTTTGGAGTGCGTAGGAAAAACTTGTTAATGAGAACTGGTGAGTGGTTCCTGTTAGTATAATGCTTTTCTGCTTTTGATAATTGCTTTTTACAATGCATTGAAAACATACTGTGCTTTTGTCATTTGAAATATGACTAGAAAATTTTTCTTGTTATAGATGTAAAGTTCATAGTTGAGTCTAACTGTGAAACTGATTTAACCTCTTGCCATCTGGTCATTCAGCTAAGATGTCAAATTTCATTCTTTGTTTAAGAAAGAAAATGTCAGTATCTTTTGTTTAAAGAATGTACATAGCAAATTGATTTGAAAATAGAACAGTTTCAGACATAGGGAATTAAACTTGTCTTGACTTTTATTCTCCCTGCCAAAAATGATGCAGTAATGATGGATAACAATTTTAAAAGTATTTATGTCATCCTAAAACATGTAGTTTCTCTATTTATTAAGTACATTGCTAATAATTTGCATAGTAGTGATTTTAGCATGATTGTATTTGTATGTAGCTGCAGATGTTGTGAATGCCTGGATACGTGACAGCTACAGCTTTTTTTGCATGCATACTCATATAAGATTTGTATCTGTGTGCTTTAGGATCTTGATAATGAGCTGTAGGTCAGAGCAAGCAGTGGCCAGGATCTCTGATATTCTCTTACCTTGTGTCTCTGTTGAGTGCCTTGCTTGACACACCTGATGTGGTCCCAGGAGTACATAGGGCCAGGCAGTGTTTGGAACCAACACTTACTTTTAAGTGGCCACCAGAGGTTGCTGCAGAACGATGGACACAGCTGGGAATGGGTTTGCTTTCTGCCTACATCCCATAAATGGTGTTAGGTTCCTCGTTTTGAATTCAAACCTGAATCCTGAGCTTAGCAACAAATTGCACAGTTCTGGTACTGATGTGATTGTTTTTTTCCAATGGAGTTGAAGCAAAGGTTAGCCCTGACTCCTTGTATATGTTTATGTCATTACATAAAAATGTATTTCTCTGTGTGCTGGTTTAATAGTGGGGACCAAAAACATTGGTTCAGCATCCTTGTTGCTGTAGCTGACTATATGAAGAAATTTCTTATGATGAAAATGAATTTTTCTGGTGTGGATTTGGGTAGGGCTTGAAAGTTTGCTTGCTAAAAAATGTAAAAACGTCTGTTGGTTTTATTTGTTTGCTTTAGAAAATCCTAAAAATGCTGTTTTTGATTACGTAGTATTTGTGTTTATATTTTTCATCAATTCAGTAAGCATGTATACGTTGTGGGAAACATTTTCTTCACAATTACATGAATGTAACAAATCTTAAATGTCTCAATATGCATAAGAAGCAAGAAGATGAAATCAAGAAGTGTGGGAGGAAAGATCGCTTGGAAGAGTATGCTCAAGAGGATAAATGTTAGGAACAGTGTGGCTTATTTGTAATAATGTAACCTCACACATGAATATATGCTATTTCAGGCTTTTCTGAGAATATGTTGAGGCAAAAGTACACGGGAGTTTTTGATGCATAGTTTCAAACACTTTTATTGTTTGCTTGGAATGTGACAACATTTTAAGCACCCTTACTTTTTAATGTCTGTTTCTGTGAGTCTGTAAATCCGTCTTTATGTAAGTTAAAATGATAATTTTGTGCCGAGGAATTGCATCCAGGCAATCATGCTACATGAAATTCTGTGTTCAGAAAGCAAAGGGAAAATGCACTGCCAGATGAAGCACAATTTCCTTACGCTCCGTCACAAAAATTAGAGCTGTATTATTTTCTAAACATCAGCTGCAGCTAGTGAGTTATTGTGTGTGTAAAACAAGAAGTCTGAGAAGAGTTTAGCAGCAGTTTGCCCAGCCTATGGTATTAGTGAGTGAAGATACAAGTGGTTCATGCAGATCAAATCAAAGAAGTGTTCGTTAAACCATTTATGCTACATCATCATATATGATGTAAAAAAAAAAAAAAAAAAAAAAAAAAAAAATCTTAAAACATATTTTATCCAAGTTAAATGGAACTTTAGAAAATGGAGAATTGAGAGGTAGTTTATCTGTAACTAAAACGTAGCTAGAGCTACTCTTAGTCTTATCTTATTAGCTAGCTCTTGATTGCATTTAGAAAAAGAATGTTCATTTCTTTCATTTCTTCACGTTATGGTTACTACAGGACTGCAAAACAATAAGTCGGCTGACGTTCTCCTTCCAAAAATGCCACACCAGAAGCAGTGTCCACATGAAACTTGAGAAAGTGTAGTTTCTGAGGATGGAAAATCCATACAAAGGTGTGAGAAACAGAACCACTTTTCTCATTCCTTTTTAAGATACAACAGTGGGATTTGGAAAATTGGGGTAATTCCTTGGATAGATAACTATTTATAGGAAGCTTGCTTTTAATTGCAGTTTGTAGGTTTTAAAGAATGGGACTGGAGCTCAGGGACATCTTTTTCAAAAGCGAGAGAGCTAGGCTTCAGAACTAGCTTAGAAAACCCACAGCACTGTGGTTCCCAGATACTGCTATAATGAGAAGTAGGGGCACAAACTTTGTCAGAAACTATGCATCTAAGAGAAGATTTTGAATTAGAAGTCAAATGTCTTAGAAAATTTGAAAGTAAGAATCACTGATACGTTACCTAGGGTAGAATAGAATACACTTTTTTTTTTTTTTGTGTGGTTTTCATTTATCATCTTCTGAAAGGGAGAATACAGTTATGAGGGCCACATTTTAGAATTTTGCTCCCAGGTCCAATTTAATGGTTGTGCTCATGTTTTAGTATTCTGAGGAATCATTTGTCCGTACATTTCAGTATCTTGTTATGTTTCCTATATTTCTGCCTCACAATGCTATATATAGATATACATAAAGTATCCATCACCTTAATCAGTGAATAAATAGCTTTTACTCCGTTTCCTGGTTTACATTCAATAGATTGTGTATTAGCTTATAATTTTTTTACTATTAGCACAATTTTATTGGTTTTTTTTGTTTGTTCTTTCCTTTTTTTTTTTTTTTTTTTTTTTTTTTAATTAGCTTCCATCTAATTCAGTTTAAGTTATTTGTGAAAGTGTACATGTGAGGAAAAGATGACACTGTCTCTAGGGGAAGCAAAGCTCTTAAAAATGTAAGCTATATACTTTGCAAAAAGAAGTCGTCGCATGCGTTCTTGTGGACTGTTAACTCTTAACAGCTTCTATGGGAAGGGTAAACTTTTCATGCCAAATGTCCTGAACTCATATTAGATATCTCCAGTAAGAGGGCGTCACCAGACAGATAATGATTGCACTGATTCGTTTCTTCATTTCTTATTCAGTAAAATGTATTTCTAAATAACCTAAAATAAAGGCGAAATAAATGTTTTGGTTTGTATATATATAAAATTATATGAACATACAGCAAATTTATACTTCCTGTTTAAAATACCTTGCAAAGATATGTCACAGCCAGTGGCATAGCTAGAAGGGATAGAAGGGAGCAAGCATACTTACACATGTTTTGTACACTGGTATAAACATTTCTTAGTTGTGTGCTTCTTTGTGTTACACGCTTCTGATTTAGCTGGCTACTTAACAGCCACATTGGTGTAAAGTTATAGTTGTGAAGCTTCTTTTAAGCTGATGGTCACAGACCCTGTTACAGAAAAAGAGTAAGCCTTAGCCTGCAATTGAGCATGACCTCAAGTTTAGGAAGACTGTACCAACTAGTCAGGAGAGGACAAAGTAGGACAACTGATGGAAGCTGATCTTCAAAGAGGAAATAGAGTTAATTTATCCTATTTTGGAATAGGAGGTGATTACATGAATGTGAATGTTCTCAGAAGAATGTTTATATATCTTCCTATATTCTGGTCTGTATTTCTTGGTCTTATTTTATTTCCCTTGCCCACAGGAAATCCATCTTACATTTTTAAAATGGCTTGAGGAGAATGTAAATGCTGAAGGATTAATAGAATCCAGCAAAGTGTCTCTTAAATTTGTTTCGTCTTGTGAATCGAAAGTGGAGATAACTCCATCTCTCATGTCAGTCGTCACCGAGATGGGAAACTTCTCATCAGAACATTTCAGCCTGGAGACATATCAGCAGAATCTACAAACAAAGAAACTTGGAAAGATTGTTTTATTTACTGAAGTTACCACCTCAACAATGAATCTTCTAGACGGGTAAGACAGTGATCCAGACCATCTTGAGTAAGCTTTCTGATCTGAAATGTGCAATTATAGTAACACAGTTTTCAGAAAGAAGCATTTTTCTCTTTTTTTAATTGGTCACCTACAAAATATCCGAAGTCAAAGCAGCCGATTGTATTTCAGATAGGATGTAAAAGAGAATTTTTGTGTTCACAGAACATTAATTGATAGTGTATAAAAAGCTAAGCTATAAAGGTTGGGAAGGCTTGAGCATGACAACTTTTTACTTACTGGTCACCTTAATTGTTACTCCTCTTGAAAATCATTAAAACTATCATAGTAATGTTTAAGGTAGTAAGTATCCATATCTAGGCGATTACGTTCATTTTCCAGTGCAAGTTATTTTCTAAGCTAGTTATTTAACAAAAGTAATACCAAATAGACTGGGGCATTACTTTTAACACTGCTGTTTCTTCATTCTGTTTAATATTGTTTTGCTCAATATTCCACTAAAATGTTCTTTGGTGCTTGGTGGTTTGTTTGTTCGTTTTTTTTTAGATGTCATTTAGGATTGTAGGCATTTTCTTCATCACCACGCAGACGATGCTTGTGAATGAGTTGTGAGATATCTTTGAGGAAGTAGTTTGTTAGAGTTTTGAATGGGATTAAGCAATATGAAAATCACAGCTTCCAAATCTTATGTTGCAGCCTATGTACAAAGGATATACTGTTTTGTTTCAGAACGTGAAATAGTCTGATGGATCAAACTGCCTTTGAGAAGTTGTTGCTCTTCAGAACAGATTTTTCTGTATGTTCCCACCTGTACCTATAACTCTTCTTGATAGCCACTTTTGAATATCAATATTCATTCACTTATAGAAATTGCAGGTGAATTTTACTGTTGAATATAACTTCAGTAATTTTGATCTGGATTTTTCTATGAGCATAATCAGATAAACAGCCTTGAATGTTGTTGTGTCTGGTTAGTTAACTAGTAATAATAGCTTTACTTGGAATCAAATACAAACTTCTTCAAAACCAAACTATTTTTTGTATGTGCATATGTACATATGTTCATACACTAAAAAATGTTGCTGTCCAATTTTGCCACAACCCTTTTCCCAGATGTACATCTTGGTCCTGCAGCTGATTTTATGAGAGCTTTTGGGCGTAGGCGGGCTTTTTTTTTCAATATAACCCAAACGAGAAAAATGGCTTTTTAACTGAAACATTTGTAGTATTCATTTCTTTTCATTCAAGCCCATTGGACTGAAAGAAGACTTATTGGGAAGAAACAGTAGGAGTGATAACTTAATATGTCAGCACCTTTAATCATTGACAGTTGTTTTTGGTGGTTCTTAGTGCCAGTATCTATACCTCTCAGTAAGATGAAGCATACTATTAAGAATTTGTGAGTTTGTTTAGATATCACAAGCTAAATATAATTACGTCTGGTTATTTTATTTATAACATCCAGTAGGCAAGGGAGCTGAGCGAAGTGGTCTTGTTTTTTCAGTGAACCTGGAACCTTTTATCTCTAAAGTGATGTCACAGCAGGGTATGCAATTCTCAGATTTGTTTTTTACTAAGTAGTTCAAAAGTAGTGAAGTGAGTCTTCAAGATTTTCCCCCTTGTGATGGAACTCAAGTAGCTGGCTTTCTGTCTGTAAACCAGATCTGTCTCTCAGGTGAGAAGATGGTCCTACTTGGATTATAGTTTGGGAAATAAAATTTCTTACAGAAAGCCTTTTGTTTTAATGATTCAAAATGTTTGTCTTAAATATTGTGGTTAATGTTACTGTAAATACACTATTGCCATAGATGAAAGAATAATAATGTGATGTCATTTGTAGTTCAGCAAAATACCTTGAGACTTCATAAAGAGTATCAATGCATAAACTGCTAGAAATTGATGCAATTATCTGTTAGATATTTTTCACAGACGAAAAGAATGTCAGTTTATAATGTGCTTCCATAAGAACCAATATGGATGTGTTAGGATATACAGTATGTCACTTTTTTCTGCTTGCCAGTTCTAAGTGAAAGGAAAATATGTACTGGGAGAAAGAGCAAAGCTGCTTGTACACACACAAAAAATTACCTGTTTGTCATTTGTAAGTATACACTATATGTATATGTACATATATGTAATCAAGTAGTGCAATAAGCAAAATAGCCAAAGTTTGCGATGACTGAAAATATGACTCAGATTCCTCAGTAACTTATTCCATTGGATTAGCAGCAAATTTATTTAGTACATTATTTAGTAAATTATAAATGAATGTAGCATTTAGCTTCTGTGGCTTTAGATTTTCTTATATCCCTCCCACAAACTGAATTGCGAAGTTTTGCCTCCCTTCCTTTTCATTTCCCCAAACCTTCATACCCCCCAAAAATTAAGACATCGAAGGAGAAAGTGGGCTGGAACTAATTTAATGGCTGAGTGACCTCACAGTAGAGAAACAGCCGGAGCCTAATAGGGGTCTTTGTCTACATTTCCACCCTGGCTGGTAACGTGCCAGTCAAAAGTCAAGCAAGAAGAACAGGTGGAAACTATTAGACCTGTCATAAAGTTTGAAAAATTGATTCTGGAGTCTAAGTGAATAGATTGAACTTGACAGTGTTGTCCTAAAGATTCTAAGGGAAAATTCTGTAGTTTAATCTGGAATCCCTTGATTGTTCATTAGCTCTCCAGATGGCATGTCTTAACATCTTGCATATTAACATACATTCTTTATTGTCATTGGCATATGTTTATATGTCCTAAGGTAACAAGCAAAGTGTGAATTCACCTGTAAGTATCTAAAGTTAAGTGGTATTAGTCTAATTGCAAAACAAAGATTTGCTTAAATATCATATAGTTTTAAATAATGAAAATTGTCTCAGTGTTTTCAAGTTAGAAGTTAAAGTGAATTGTATGAGACTACTTTTAAAAGCATTTCAACTTTTGTTTCTTAAACTAGAATTTAAAATCCTTACCAAAGATAGGATCTCCTGTCTTTTTTTTTTTTTTTCTTTAAAGGATTATTCTTTCCACAAGTCAGAGAGGAATTTATTTCAGAAGCCTTGTGTATTTATTCAAATATATTTATTCCAGTGCCACCTGAGCAATTTAACCTTTCCAGAAGCAGTTCCACATCCAATGTCTTCTCAGAGAAAGGCTGAAATTGTATGATTTACAGTGAAATATTATTTTTAAAGATACATCTGCTATACTGGTACAAGAACTGGACTGTGGAGATGCATGTAATAAGCTTGCAAAACCTGAGGTTGATAAATGAGTGTTTATTTCTAGTACACTTAAATTGACTGGTATGGTTTCTTGACTGTTTCATTAAAAATAAATAAATTAGGTATTCAGTTTTATTCATTACCAGCACGTATTGTCTTGTTTTAATACTTTGGCAGAAGTTATGATTCAAACATTACTAAGTGAGCATGTGATATATTGTACATAAAATTACATTGTGGAATCTTTCCCCAGTATTTAAGAGTGAAGGCAGCTTTTATTGTGCCATTGTTAGGATAAGTTTGTTACAACAATGGTGCGTTTCAATTAAAATGAAATGTGTGAGAAAATTACTCTCATAATTGCTGAATAGGATATTTAAATAAAATGTCAGTTTAAAATAAACAATTTCCAAACAGTTAAAATCTTTGCCAAAGAAAGTCTTATGCCTTTTTAGTGGCTGTTTAGTTTTTCTTTATAGTCTTCAAGATTCATTGTACTACAGCTCTAATTCAGAAAGCATGCATTAGGACTCAAATTTTATGTTAAAACTCACTCATGTGCTGCTTATGCAGATTAATGAAAAGTAAAAACAGCTTATATCTGAATGAAATTGGAATGCCAGTTCAGAGGTACAGATGAGTTGAGATTGACAAACTGCATTTTGTACCTAGTGGGTGTTTTGTTTTTTTTTTTCCCTCAAATCCTTATCATATTGTACTCTATGTAAACACAGCAGATACCTGTTTAGTCATTTAATGCACCTCCATGATCTCTTAAATTCTCTGTTTAAACCATATTTTATATGAAACAAATAAAAAAGTTAAAAACAGATGAGCTGAGGGATTGGGGTTGGCTTGAAAACATGGTTTGAAGACAGAAACTTGGAATTAACACAGCACGCACAAAATATGCCATATAGTCACAGTGTACATATTTATCCCATCATTAGACATGTCTGTCTAAACCTTTCAGGTATTTGCATCAGAATTCCATGATGACTGGGTGACAAGCACAAACTGTTGCTCTTGCAGCTATTGACTCAACTTGATTGGCCATTTTCTTTAAATCTCTGGAAATTGTTTACTACTTCTAGTAATACCTTAGCAAGCCATGTCTCATAATGTAGGCTCAGTTGAGTAGAGGAAGCAGTTGTGCTGTGTGGTCAAAACCAGTTGCAAGAAGGCTGGTTTTCACAATATTTTGAAATAGAAATCTTGTTTTTGTTCACATGAAGATGTATGGGTAGTTGGATTACAAAGTCTTCAAAGAGTAGTCTTTTTTTAGTGTGTTTCTAGTACATCAATGGTCTTCTGTAGATACATATCTTACCACCAGTATTAATACTTTGTAAAAATTACTGCCCTATGTCCTACATCCTTCCCCCTGAAGAGTGCATGTTAAGAGTTAGGAGGGTTTCCTTTGTCTGAGGGAATAGGCATTGTTATTGCATATTTTAAAAATTTACACTGATAAATTGGTCAATTGTGTGTAAATACATTTTCTACATAATCATTAATATAGGTAGATAAAATTAAAAAAAAAAATTCAATTTGGACCACCAGTCCTTCCTTATGCAGAGAACTCTCAAAATAGCATATGTCACTTTTAAAGCCTGAGATTCTTTGGGTTTGTTTGTTGAGCGGTATTGGGGGATAGGAGCATTATGTTTGATAAATATCTAACCTGAAAACTGAAGTTAGATTCTAGTGACTGGAGATCTGCTCTTTAATGAATTTCACTCTTTTAATCTACATTTCTCCCATTAACCTTGATACAGTACCATATTCTTTTATTCCATATATCATTGGGATTACTAACTTTTAAATTTGTTTGCTTTCTTTTTAGGATTGAATTTGCAACAGGATTTTTATTCTCAAAAGAAAAAAAATTGGTGTAGTGGAATAGCTGCTTCCATGCTTGTTTTCCTTGAGGATATTTTCTTTCTTTCTGTTATTGCCATTTTGTGCCTTTCTTTGGTGGTAGAGGTTAGCTCAAGTAACAGACTGTTTAATTCCCTTGAACCAAATCAACAGTAACTTTTACTAATTCAGTTTTAAACATATATTATTTCCTTCCATATTCTTCTGTTCACTTATTGGTACTGTTTTGCATCATCCTATGTTAGAGAAAGCTGTCCTTCGTTCTGATAACAAAAGATCATACAGGAATTTTTGTAAGGCAGCCAAGAGTCTGTTCCCTTCCTTGCCTGCGAAGAATTCGGAAGTTTTTGGCACTGATTTGGTTCTGTGCCATTCCCAGACTCTTCCTTGAGATACCATTTTTCATTATGTGCTTGCTGAAAGACTTCTGTATTAGGATTTGTCAGCTCCTTTGAGTCAATTTTCCTTGCCTTTCTTTCCACCTGTTGTGAATGATTCGTAAGGGCACTGAACAATTAGGTCCCTATTTTCTTGTCACGCACCTTGTGTATCTGATTTTCCATGGAATTGAAAATAAAATATGTTCCTTTTATTTTTTTTATTATGTAAAATTAGTAGATTTTCTTCCTGTTAATGAAGTGGGCCCCCTTCTTGCGTGGTTTCTATCAGTGTAGGGGGAGGTTTGACATTCCCAAAGGGGATTGAATTATAAAAAAAAAAATACCGTTTTGCAGAGCAATTAACCCACATTGAACTCTTACAGTATATTGCATTATCCCACTGCTGGAAGTTCCTAAACAATTTGTATTGTAATATGAATACTTACTTATCCTTGGGATGCCCGTCATTTGTTAGATATGAGAGGTAACCTTACAAGACTGCTCAGTTAACACGATAGCTAGAGAATGGAAAAGAAAGGATTTGAAGAATGTCTTCCTGCTTTGTTTTAAAGCAGTGCTGTCTTTGTGCACACATTTTAAAACAAACTTTTCAAATTAAGATGAAAAAACTTGAATGCTGAAATTAAAAATCACATTTCCTTGAAAAACAGGATTGCCTTGAGAAAGTGTTGTATTTTACAGTACAATATACGTAATATAACAGAATACAATATGTGATATATTGTTAAATTATTTTTATTAATTTGCTAACTCTGTGATTGCCAATTCAACCTTTTGATTTTAAATTTTATTTTGTAGGAAAACTGTTGCTTAGGATTAAATTGTCCAGAAGCACTTGTCCATTACTGCTTGCACCTCATTGAGAAGGAGTGTTAGGTTAGGAAGTTGAGAGTTTTGATGGGAAGGCTTAAAATGTATAGGTCATGGGTAATGAGCTCCTTTGAGAGAAGAGAAAGTAAAGAGATTTTTGTGCTTTTTCAGTCATTTTGTACCGTATTGTTAATCAAAACAGTCAATTCTGCAGTATCAGTGCGGACATGTAACAGATAGGGCTGTCATTCTGTTCTTCACATTGCTTTCTGCATACCTGGAAACCTGCCACCTTATTGCCATGAGTCCAAAGTCAAAACGGAACATCGCCCCTGAGGAAGTTTTGTGTTTATGGTAATAAGTAAGATGGACATAAATCAGTGTGATATGACCTGATGACTTAAAAAGGTGAGATAAGGCAAGAAGACTAAATACCTTGATACCTGCCTCCATAGTTTACCTTCCCAAGGAGCTCAGAACTTTGGTAACCAATGGGGCTACATTTATCTTCATGTCTCTTTACTATAATCATTAGACTAGTAGTAAATAAAAGATGATGCAGAAAATCATATCAGCTGTTAGGTATTCAGAAGCACTGGGAGGAGGATATGGAAGTGATATGATAATGTGTGCTGTTACTCACAGATGCAGGTGAAGACATCTCCGTTTAGGAGCCAGTAAAGATTCAGTTTGTCAAGACACTGCATGTTTCATATGCTGTAGACCTTCTAAGGAGATGTGCTGAAGATATTCAGCACATGCAAGTTCTGAACAGACTGCCAGTTTTTTTCAGAAAATGGGAATTTGGAACTGGTTGGAAAAGCTGAGCCTTGCATACTTTGCTTTGGCAACTTCTCTGGCCATTATAGTTGTTTTAAGGATTGCATAGGGCCTATTTCGGTCTTGGAAGTAGAATTATATTTGCAGAGTGATTTTTAACTGATTTTAGGAAGCTGATGGGAAGAATCCCTCTTTTCAGCTTTGGACAGAAATGTGTTGTGCAGTAAGTTTTGACTTTATCTGTTTTAATTGAAACTACAATGAAGATCTGAACTCTAAACTAAAATTAGATACAACCACACAAAATGTGGGTTATTCTGTGGAGAAGCCAGTTCCTCATTCTGAGTCTACATGGACAAGAATATAATCAAATTTCTTCAAAGCTTGAAGTTAGGTCGTGGCTTTCAGTTTCCATTTAGTACTTCTCAGTCTCTTTGCCCTTGCCAAAAAATCAAAAAAGAGAGAAGGTTTGGAATCATAACACTGTAGGAGCTGAGGTAGGATTTGATAGACTTAAGCATGATTGTTTTGAGGAATTTTAAACAGCACCTGTTCCAATGCTGTTAAAAATAAACGTACTGATTTATTTTTTTTTTTATTTTTTTTTTATTCTTATGCTGCCAGTCAGAAGATAGTGATTTGGTTTCATAATAATTCCCTGATTGTTTCCAGTGCTTTCAATGCTTGCATAATTTCTACCTTAAGCAGTAAAATAAGAAAATCCCACAGAATCTGAATTATTTTATTAAATCCCAGTGGCCTAATTTATTTTCACTTATACTCCTAGTTAAAATATTTTAAGAATCTGTTTGTATTCAAACGAACCCTTGCATTTATCACACCTCATATCATTTAGCCTAAAATGTCATGGCCTGCAGAATGGTGTGTAAAAACGGAGGTTCCCCCACTGCAGTTTTGTAATCCCCAGGATTGCTATAAAGTACAGCACCTCGTGTTGCTTTCAAAAGAATTTACTGGCATTGTTCTTGCTGCTTAACAATTAAATGTGGATGAACTTCCAAATGCTTTTTTGTAAACTTGAACCAACCCTGTTTTTTTTTTTACTGATGGCACTATCTGACGTTAAATAAGCAAACAAACAAAAACATTAAAAAAAAAAAAAACACACAAGAAAAAAAAAAGCAATACAGAACAAAAACCAAAATAAATATTTTGAAAGATTCATAGCAAACAAAACACTTTTTTGCATCTTACATTAAACAGCTGTGGAATACAACTATAGGCTATGTATAGACCTTTTTACTTCATGTCTAAATGGATCATCAGTATATCTCTTCATAGAGGAATTAAATTGAGGGTAGTGAAAAGAAATCAAGAAGAGAAAGGAAGAAAAGTACGGAGATGGAGGCTGAGATACAGGAAAGACGAAATAGAAGTATGATATTCAAGGGAAACAAATGTGTCTACTGAATATTTCCCTGAGAAACCTTAAGGTAAAATAAGTGATATATAAAAAGGTTGCAATATTAATTGGAAAAAAATCTACATGTTTTCAAGAGTGTTTAGCAAACCAATTATTTATGAGAAGTATAATATTCCATTGTTCAAATGGCAACTTATTTACTGAAAGATAATTTTTTTAGTACTTTAGTTTAGCTTTTTTTTTTTTTCCATTCTGAAGTTCAAGAGGCTGGTATTAACTCCACTTAGCATGTGGTGATTACATTTCTAATTTTTTTTTTGTTTGTTTAAGAATTGTGAAGTATGAGGAAAGGACTTCATTTCTTTCAGGTGAAAAATAATTTTCTATACCATTTTTAATGAATCTTTAAATGATGGTGTTCTGGTTTTCTTGTTTGCTTTTAGCTGCACTTTTAATCATATACCCTTTTAAATATCATCAGCAGCATCTTTGAATAATCAGAATCCTGAAAATTGCTTATATTTCATGGTTTTAAAAATGTGGCATTCAACATATTGCATTGTATATTTTGGATCTCATATGTAATTCATTAAATTATGTGCTTCATGACAGTAGGAAACCTTCAAAATTTATTCTACCCAACTGTAATTTTTCCACCCTTTACTATCTTTATTCAGTGTAATCAATGGCTTAAACCTAAGACCTGAATTTGTCATATACTGAAACCATTTTGTCATACAAACAAGCTGCTACAGACCCAGTTCCCTTTTAGCTAGCTATGTTGATTTTTGTATCTAGGAGCTGAAGTTTAATTCACATAGATTTCCACAGAGCTGTACGCTGTCGCCACACAGATGCAAATTGATTATAGAGTATATGATCACAGCTATTTCCTGGCATGCAATGTTCTTCAGGGTTTAGTGTGTCTTTTTTTGTTTGTTTGTTTTGTTTGTTTGTTTGTTTTTCAATCATTTCTGATGTAAAAAGACGAGGAACTATTCTGCTTAGTAGCCAAACATAGACTTCATAGTACCAACAATGATATTATAAAATTGCTTTCATCTGAACTATTGTTAATCTAAGCAGTTAATGTCTTCTAGGTGCACAAAGGTCAGTAAGACCTTACAGGTAAATTGATTCTACTTCCTAATCTGTGTTTGTGGAATCACAGAACATCTTGGATTGGAAGGGACCTCAAAGCCCACCCAGCCCCAACCCCTGCCGTGGGCAGGGTTGCCCCCCACCAGCTCAGGCTGCCCAGGGCCCCATCCAACCTGGCCTTGAGCGCCTCCAGGGATGGGGCACCACAGCTTCTCTGGGCAGCTGTGCCAGCACTGCACTACTGCTGTTTCCAGTAGTTTTCACATAAACTTCCAGCATTTTGCTTTGTCAGTAATTTTTGTTTATTTTCTAGTTTTGGTTCAATTTGGTATATGTTTGAGATGAATAAGATATACAATTTACTTTCACCACTAATTGATAAGTGCCTCTATCATTATTTAATAACACGTGCCTCTTTTTTTTTTTTTTAAAGTAATTTCATGTTGAAACAAATCTGGTAGTTGCTGGCCAATAGGCAAGGTAATGCTGGCCACATTCAGGAGAAAATCGGATTAAGAGAAGTCAATTGTATTTCACTTCTGTACGCAGATCTTGACCTGGTACATGATAGAAAAAAGAAAAAAACACAAAAACCCAACACTCGTCTTGGTAAACTTCATTGAATGTAGCCTTTTGTGTACTCTTAGAGCTCATCATTAATCTGTTTTTAATCTTTCATTTCTGAGCATGGTTTGAAATTCGTAACTTGTTATGGCTAAATACTAGAGAAAAGAAGAGAACTTAAATCTCCTTTCCTTTTGTCTGTGTCAGATCAGCTGACGTGAAATGTGTAAACGATGTATATATCTGATGTACGTCTTTAAGAGTTTTCATGCTTTCTCTATATTTTCTGTTATTTCTGCCAGCTTATTATCCCCAAAACCAATGAATACTTTCTAAGGCTAGAGAATGGCTTCAAACTTCTGTTTTCATAGTATGAATAAATAGTTGTGTCAAGTTTGAAATTCAAGACGATTCCATTTTTTTTTTTTTTTTTTTAAATAACAATGGTAGTTAACAATAGTAGGACAGTAGTTCAAGAAAGTGAAAGCCAAAAGGAAAGAATTAACTCATAAAATTAAACTATTTTCAGCTGCTGGTTACAGAAGCATCTTTCCTACAGTTTTATGCAGATATGGGAATAGGTGAGAAGAGATGGGCATAAATGTCTGTTGGGGATGTCTGCAGGCATATATATAGATTGTTGTCTTATTTAATGGTAATTGATTTTATTCTTCAAGACTCACCAGAAAATTTTACAAAGTATTTCTATAAATACTGTCTAGTAAACAGCACAGAGCAACAATTCACTATGAAGATTTTAGGTGCAATACAGTCAAGGGTTTTTGGGGTGAGGATGGAAGAAAAGGAGAAGAACAAGTAAACGTGGAGTAAAATTGAAGACTTCATTTTATGAAGTCCAGATCAGTCAGTAAGTGGGTTCTGATAAATGTTGGCTGTAATATTATTCAGTCTGGGGGGATGTCTGCTGGTCTATCATTAGCTCTACTAGGAAGGTTTATTAATGCTCCAGATCGTTCTGCGTTGTTTTTTTTTGTTTGTTTGTTTTGTTTTCAGTATGGCATGAGTGCAGAAATTATGGTAGGCAGTTTTGAGTGTACAGAAAACTGGAACATTAGGATTCTGCCTGATAAATTGTTGTTAATCTAATGTACCCATTAGAATTTTCAACATTCAGCAGTGATCAGAACGGATAATATATAGTCATTTGCAAGTTATTTTTCAACAGTGACTGAGTAAACTGTAGCCCAAAAACTCTAGCTAAGAACTATAGCCCTTTATATGTGAAGGAGATAAATATTCTACAGTCAGCAGAAGCTGTAATTGAAGATATTCATAACAATAGGATTAAATTGGTTTGGGGGTGGAAAATAGTAATTTGCGCTGATGCATTAGCTTAATAAACTGGTGTGCCAACAGTAGAGGTTAAGAAGGGTGAAAATGTTCTATTTTGATGTTTTGCCAAGTTAAGCAGAGAAATACTGTGAGCATGAACCAAGTGAAATGGAATGCTTTCTATTGGCTGACGTTTTTCTTTGGGTTTCAAACTAGAAATCTCAGTGAGTGAGTGATAATTCATAAGTGGTAAAGTGTAACAGTAGATAAATGCCCTTCCTGCCCTGCTTCCTCTCCCACTGAGGAGAAATTGCTGAGCAAGAAATTGAAGTGCTGAGGTGTTTATTTTAGCACTGAGAAACACTTGTTACTTCAAATATTTGCCTGCTTGTATATCATATCTATTATGCCAGATGTGCCACATACAAATTAGACATGGCTCATAAAGTGTGGTAACCCTAGATTTTTCGAGATTTTGAATGTAAATTTTCCCTTTATTTAACTGTTCTCTAGCTCATGTCAAGGAGGCTTTCTACCAATGCAAGGCTCTATAACTTTAATTAATATCCTCAGTGGATTTCTTCCCATATTTGAAACATATACCTTATTCTGTTCCTCACTCACGTGTATTTTATATGTGTATATATACATTTAGAAGGTGTTACAAAAAGAAATTTAGAAACAAAGGTAGTGATTATTGGGTCCAGAACCATTTGTCTTAATCACTTGGCTTGATATGCAGCTGCATTTACTATATATCATGTCCTTATTGGAAATAGAGAAGTTTCTTACCTGATGTAGGGAACCTGGTTTGACAGGGGAGTTGGATTCGATGATCTCTGGAGGTCCCTTCCAACCCCTACAATTCTGTGATTCTTTACAGTGATAGTAATTATACAAAGAAGGCATAAGCTACATTCACATTACTAGATCCTAGGTCAGAGATGTATAAAATATAAAGAAACCAGAAGTCAAACTATCTATAATTTCTTTTTGGTTTTTCCTTGTACTATGAGATACTTCAAGTAAACATTTAATGCAGAATGTGTTTATCTCTCACTCTATGTCTAATGGCTGCTGGCATAGGAGACTTCACAGTGTGTGTTATTTTGATGGAAGAGACAGTTGGATTTTGTCAGGCTGTGTTCCAGGCACCCTCCTCTGAACTTCACAGAAGAGTTGCCAGCTCTCTTGCAGACTAGCCTGTTAGGCATGTTGTCAAGTTTTAGCTGGGTGTATAGTCATCAGGCAGTAAGATCAGCAAGTAAGGCAGTAAGATAATGCAGCACTAGGTGATTTGAATGAATTAGTCTTCAGTAAACTACAGTGGGGTTTCTTTTCTGTATTTAGTGGAATCATTAAACACCGATTTACAAAAATCTTTTTGTGAATGTGTTTATAAGCTTCAAGCACATAACTAATTAATAAAACTAAACGGGGAGGGTTGTGTATTAAGAAGGCTGTTAATTTTAAAAAAATCACAAACTTTCATTGTTTTCAATCTATTATGTACTAAAGTATTACTAAAGATCTTTTTTTATTTGGTGATATTAATGTCATCAAGGGAGTGAGCTGTGAGGCAAAAATATTTGCTTAGTGTGTTTTCAGTTTTATGTGTTCTAGTAAATCTGAGGTCCTTCGTTCTGGTTTTTAGGTTTTGAAATACATTAACCATGTTATGCAGTGGCTCTTACCCACCTCGTTACAAGAAGGGTAGGAATATGATCCCTAGATGTGGTTTTGCCTAAGTAGGTGATTATTTGTGTGTATGCCATTTGTACATAGATTTCCGTACTGTACCATGTTACGTACTGTTTTAGGTCTTCCTAGCATTACTTACATGTACATACAGTTTTTTTTATGTGTGAATGAATTCTGGAGGGTGGTTTTGAAACACTGATATTCGTGTTACTAGGGATATGTGTGGTGTCTGCATTATTTGCCAGTAATCTGAGTTGGATTTGGTTTCAAAAAATGTGAGCTAGTTCTGTGTCCACTCTGATTTTACCTATGTAAGTTTTAAACCACCAGCTGTATGGCAGATGCTCATATTAAAGTCTTGCATTTCAAGCAGAACACAAGAAATTCTTAGCATACCTTACTTGCTTCTACTGCCAATTTTTTCTCCTTCAGGTTCAGCCAGTCCATAATCTTGAATATATAACAGATTTGGTCTTTTGTCAGAACATACTGACTAGAACCCGTTTCACTTCTTCAATTTCTCCTCTTCTCTGTACTGCTGTCTTTTCTGCTAGACTGTAGTTCATAGGTAAGTTTGAGTGGGGAAAGAAGTTCTATTCTGCTTGTTCATCTCATTCAAGTAAAAAACTTGTCACTTCCTGCCAGAAACGATAATATGTTTATATTTTGTTTTGCTCTTCACTATGTCCAAATCCTTAGTTCTTTTGATCATTCAGGAGTCCAAGGAACTGTCAAACTCAAGTAGATTGTATAAATAAATGGCATAAATAGCCTGATTTTCCACTAGTGGAGGCCTTTAGCCTGCCCTTCTTGGAGACCAGCTTCTTTATTTTTGGTGTCTATGATTGACCCAGTTGGTTTTGCAAGTTGGTTTTGCGTGTTTCCTTTTTTTTTTTTCTCTGAAATTTTTTTTATTTTTTTTAATTAACTCATCTAGTTGTCTATCATTGCTTAAAGCCTTGTTTTTATGATGCTACAACAGTTTCCGCGAATTTTAAGTTCTGCATGTAAACTAACTCATAAATTAAGGAGAGAAATACTCCCAGACATAAAGTACTTGGTATAATATTTTCTTTGCCATATTTTCTCTGCTGCTTCAAGACCAACTTGCATATGTTTTTACTTATGTGTCAAATCACTTCTTGTTAAGGCTGTGTGGCTTTATGGGTAGTTACAAAGTAGAACTTGATGCATGAGTGGGGCCTAAAGTTATTGTTTGTATCTAGGCCATTTTCCAGCTTCGTTGTTTTTTTTTTTTTTTTTCTGGAAATCTACAGTTGTTATCAGTAGGCTCTAGTTATACAAATTGAGACTACAGACTGCAACTGAAAATATAATTTGACCTTCCTCAATGTGGAAATGTGACAGTCCAACATTGGTTTGCTTGAATAATTTTTTTTTTCCTCCTTCACTTACTTCAGAATTTTGCCTTCAGGATAAAAAGCACTAGTCTCTAAATATATTTATTTATTTTGTGTATACATCTGATAGAAGATATGTGGATTTTTTGTTTAGAATGTACTCAAATACACTTGAGTATGCAAAATGTATTTGCATTTGCAAGCTTTAATAACATAAGCATGGGATGGCTTATGAAAGGAAGTTTTTTTTCCTAGTCTTTTATATGACAAAATGTAATCTTTTGAAAGGGCTTCATGATACCTTAAGGCATTCTTTTCATACATTTATATGAATAAGTTGATTTAAAGAAATTGTACTCTGATTTCTTTATGCTTAGAATTTGAGCAAGCTTAGTCTTGTTTTAGGTACTATCAATAATAATTCTCAAGGATCTTCACCAATGTTTTTAATGTATGAATGTTGTGCTGTGTGTTTTCAGGGACAAATGAGAGCATTCCAATAAAGCTGGGTTTTGAGAAAAGTAAGTGTAATTTGTTCATCATCCTTCTAACTTCAGTTGTAATTTCATGCATTTTTTTCTTTACAGGTTTCTGACAGACTAAAATTGGGAAAATTTTGAGGGAGCTCTTTCTCATTTTATTGATAGAGATTTACTGAAATAACATTATTTCAGTGCTTAGGAGGATTTGACTTGTTAGGTTTCATTTTTAAAATTATCTCAAAGAATTACTAAAATAAATTTGTTGATCAGGTTTTAAGTCACACCAGTTCAACTGTCCTCTTTATGCGATATTTCTAGTTCTATGTGTGTTACAGGATGTTGAATAAAAATTAAAAAATAAGGAGGTGTATAAATACTTGTGGAAAATGCAGTTTCTTGGATAGTATAATGCAACAGAGGTGCAAAAGTAGAAATCCAAAGATGCACCCTCTTCCATGTGAACATAATGATCACCAAGCATCTTTCTAAATGGCATTTGTGTGGTTATGTTACACACCTTAAAAGAAATGTCTGAAGTAAAAGTTGCTGGCCCTATGGAAACTAGATATTCATGTTAATGTTTAAAGGAGAAGAATGCTGCAGAGTATGGTGAGAAATGGTTTATGCTGAATTTTTCTGAATAAGGCATGTTACATGATTTCTAGAGCTGTTACACAGGGAGGGTGTAAAACACATGATTTCTGATTCATAATATGGAAGACTTCTGATTAGTTGCTTTTAGGTTACTACAAAAAGAAAGTTGTGCTCTTGATATTTGAATATTTGTTTCTCATAACACAAACTTTTTGATATTTGTTTATAGGAATGTTTGTATTGTGCCCAATAGTAATGTAAGCAAGAGGAAATCCTTGGAAGCTCAGCTGTGAATACAGATTGCACCCTTTGACCCACACCCTACTGAATTGAAGTGGGTTTTCTTTTCTAATTTAATTCTATAACAGTGTGGCAGAAAAAAATGCCACTTCTGAAACTCTTTTATGGTCCTTCTGCATGGTTTTGGGAAGAATAAATGAAGCTTTTTCCACGTATCCTATATATGCCTTTGGTTGTTCCAAGCATCTTTTTGAACATAAGCTCAGTTTCATTAGCTCTAAACTTCTAGCTAGAAATTATCCCACAAATCCCTTGTTTATGATGTTTGACAAGCCAACACCTTGGAAATACTACCGAAGAAAAGGGTGACAGATCTTCCAGTAAACTCTCTGAATGTTGTGAAATACCGCCCAAAATTTTTATACCTTGTCACAACATCCTCTCACAATATCCTCCTCAAACAGCAGCAATGCCCAGAACTAGGAATATAGTTGAGCGACTACTGTGATTCTGGCAGCTGTAGCTTCCAGCTCCTCTTGGATACATCTCTACACATATGAAACTGCTGTACAAAATGCATGTCTCTAGAGACCCGGTTTCGGAGACTATAGTTTGTAATCTGGTAAGGGTTGCCATTCGTTATGTTTGTTAATACAACATACAAACATTCATAACATTACAACATACATAACATTCGTTATGTTTGTTAATACAACACAACAGCTTCTGCCAAGTACTTATGACAGAATTATGGAAGTATGAAGTGCTTAAACAGAGACCTTGAGAAAGAATTCCTCTGAGGAAACAATATTTCCTTACTGTGGTTAGGTGACTGGATGACTGTATACCACTATTTCATTTGCACTGCATAGGATAAGTGGTGGTTCATGTGGGTGGTTCATTGGTTTGTTATGCTAGGGATGCAATATTTCCTTTTTGTGAACTGTTACTCCTGATAGGTAATTTAAAGGTCAGTTCGTGATAGTTGCTGCTCTTGTACTGTGATAAGAGCACTGTGTCCTTTCCAGGAGTGAGTGACACAGACAAGGACATTTTGAAGTACTGCCCAGTAAAAAATTGCAGATTACCAGAGAAACCCCCCATATAGTTCTCTGGAAAAATGCAGCTAATTGAAAGGAAAAATCTTTTGTTAGATACAAATAGCATGCCTTCTTTGTGGTTGTGTACGTGGACTTGTCATTGGTGCAGTTATGTACAAAAAGATCTAATTTGAGAAATTTGTCTGAATTGAGACTGTAGCAGATCATGCCCCTATTTCAGGCGGCATGATGAAAAGCAAGTTGCAGTCCTGATTCAGACTGATGTGAACAGTTAGAAATTTTCATGAAAGCCGAGTTTGGAAGTGTCTGTATTCCTGGCTGGGAGACCAACTACTAACCTGCAGACATTTTCACTTGCTCAATTTTAGTCAGTGTCAGCAGAGCTTAAGATGTTCATTTGAGCTCAGTAATCCTGTTTAGATGAGTATGCTCTGGAAACTGACTAAAAAAGAGAAGACATCTCGTAGAGATAAGTGTGAAGTACTAAGTGCTCTACAACAAGCATGAAGATGAGGGGCTGTGTGTGGCGGAGGGAAACCTTTTCTCTCTTCACCAGCACTCACAAATTTATATAATTGTTCAAACTCTGTGATTTTAATTGACATCTCTCGTGATTATCAGTTGATGCAAAGGATCGTCTAAATCATAGTTGTGAAATTCTATTCAAGAAGTTGCTGCATTTTAATTTCTTTCACTGGGATTAGAGATATGCTATTTTAAAATGATATAAACTTCTCATCTTAACGCAGTTATTAGCATTTTTGTTAAATGTATCAGAAGGCTGCCTGAAAATTGGTATTTTCATAGGTGACAGTAGCAGCAATTTTACAATCCAGTTACATTATTCCAGAAGTGTGAAACTGAGCATGTCTGTCTTACTCTTCATAGAATAGCACTGTTTGAACCAGCTTCCAACCAGCACGTGCACCACTGTAGTTCCTGTTTCAGCATGGATTCCTAGCCTGAGTTAGCTCAAGTGTTGTGCTTTGCTGCTCCTGTCATTTTTTACTGATACTAGAGCTCATGTAATGAAAGCTAGTTTGGAAATCCCACATGAATCTGAGTTGCTCCTTTTAGCTTACTATGCACATAGAGTCTTGAAGTACGGATCATGTCAGCCATAAGATGTAGATGTGTAGATCTACAGACTTGGTTCTAGGAAATTTGTATGCCAGAAAAGTAATCTTAAAATGCTGCCTATCAATGATACTGATAGAATGATTAGTTGTGCCAAGGATATCTTTAATCCTAATTGTAAACAGATGCCTGCCTTTCTGTCTTGTCTTTGAGGGTGATTTTCCAAAAATGGAACCTAACAGTACTTTAATTTTAGAATTAAATATTCATTTTAGCATTTCTAGTAACTTGTGGGCATACCTGCAGGCTTCTTCAAAAGCTTCTTTCTACTTGGAGGTTAAGGGGAGAAGAAAATCCCGAAGATTTCACTTGGTTTAGGTTATGTTTTAACTTTGTAAATCACACTTAGGAATGTAGTTTAAAGCCTGCAGGAGGTATTTAACAGAGGAATAGCAAAATCTAAAATATGGAAGATTTTAACTTTAGAAAGCAGTTTTGAATTTGCAGTTTTGTATATGCTACACTTGTTAAGATAAGATTATGTAAATATAGCAATTTTTAAAGTTCTATTGCAATTTTTAAAAAACAGTTTCTTTTTATTATCCAAACCTGTATGTAATATCATAATACAGAATTAATATTAAGTATCTAAATGGCAGAAATGTGAATTTGTCACGTAAGTAGTCATGATTTTCTTTTGTTACTTCTTCGGTAAATCCAGCTTTGCCAAGAGAGAAGGACAGATTATTTTTATACTATAGACATTGCTCCAAAACAAACCCTTACTGTAGTTAAGTTATCCTTCAATGTAAGGAACATGTTTGGTTTAGATATTGCAGACATCTGCCAAATGTTTCTTTACCAAGTGTTTAGGGCAATTTGCAATGAGCTGGTGAATACTAAATGGTATTTGTAGAACCTCATCTTTTATGTCTTTCTCAGCTGGAGCAAATCCTCTTATCATCTGTTATTTTGGTGCTGCTTTTTGCTATTTAGATGAATTCCATTTTAATTTGCAAAAGGTGAGGTTAGATTAATATTAAAATGGGAAACTCTTAAAAAGTTGCTGGAAGTAGTAATTGTAGCCTTTCTTCTTTTCTAACTCTTTACGTGTAGATGTACCTAGTTTTCTTTTTGTTCCAAATGTTGCACCTTTCCCCCTCTTTTCTTCCTCAGGCAGAAAACTGTCCTGATCAATGCAGTAAAAGAAGCTTGGTTTGCTCTAATCACCCTTGCCAATGCAAATCTGTTTTAAAAGTGGTTAGAATTCTGAGAGGAAGGTGGTAGGTGGGATAATCTGTGTCACTAAAATTTCCCCCTTTTTTTTTTTAAGTTATATGTACCTATAGTCTCTAGAATTGCCACAGTGGGGTTGTAGATTTTTAAAAACTAAGACTAATTTTAACTCTATTACCTACCCAATCTTGAAGATACAGTTAATAACATTATACGTAGCTAATTTTGACTGGAAGCTTAAAAACATGCCAACTGCTCTTTTTTATTTTGAAATTATCAGTGATAATCAACAGGCTCCTCTGCCCTACAGAATTAAGCTACCCACTTCCTTTACAAGAAATAAAGAAGTCCACAGTCTATTTAGATTCATAAATGCTAGATGAAGTAAAAATGACTTGGAAGAAATTTCATAAGACATTGAAAATATCCTTTCTAGTAAGGCATGGAGAAGATGAATAGGGTGATAAGTTTTTAAAGCAGGCAGCATTGGGCCAAGCTGAGTAAAGACAAGTCTTTATTGATAGGAATGTTTTCTGAAAGCTCTGGTGTTTGCTTTCAGATTTAGCTGTTGTTTGGACAAGAAGGACTCATATTACTTTTTCAGATCTGTATGAGCTTCAAGGTTGCAGATGTAAAGAACTTTTACAATTTTTATACTTTCATCTATATGAATTTATTTTTAATGATTTCAGCTGTATGTTGCTACTGGTAGTAGAACGTGCTGACTAGTGTTGATTTCCTAAGCTAGGTTTACTGTAAAATGTGCTTCAAAGTACTTAAACTACTTCACATTTTGTACAAGCCACAGAATTCAGGAGCTTTAAAATCCAAGTTTCCTTCTGTGAATTAAAAAATGTATTAATAGTTGTCCTTTAAAATTACTCATTCACCTATTCTTTTTCAAATATTGCAAAATAATTAGTTTTGCTTATTGATAGATCAGCAATTGAGAGTTAGTTTATTAACTTCATTGTAAGAATTCAGACTGATTTTAATAGGTACCGATCTCTGTGTCACAGCATTTTTCATCCTCTTTTTCAGAAATGTTTTAAGGCTTATATATTACATGGAAAAGTTCGAGATGGATAACAGGTTCTGGAGAATCTAACTGAATAGGTTCAGGAAGCCTTTTCACTACAGGTTGCTACTGCAGTTGAGCCCTTTCACCCACTGTGTAACTATTACAAATGTGCTTTAGTGCAACATCACTTGGTTAGTTAAACCTGTAACTCACTATAACAACTGAACTGGATTTCTTCTCAAAGAACCAACCTTGGAAAGGCCTGTGCAAGTTACTGTTACTGAATTTGGAGCACTAACAGCCAGAATAGAAGCGTTTTACCTTCTATCAGCTGTTGCTGGTCAGGGGATTATGTCTGGAGTAGTTCATTGGAAAACACTGTTACTAGGCTGTTCCAGTTTGAGAAAGGCTGATGAAGGGTGCTTCCAATCAAGAGCATATTTCAGATATGCTGAACATCTGTCTTCTCGTTCTGACACTTTAAAGAGGCTACTGAATCCAGTTCTTAAGAATAATTTGCATATCATAAGCATGCGTTGTAATCAAAACTCATTTGTCTTTGGCCCAACAAATGAAAATTTCCGAACAAGATTCATAATTGTTGTTTAAAAGTAAAATCAATCATTTCTCAGTAATTGCCCAATTTATAACCTTTCCTTTGCCTTGAGTTTCACCTCATAGAACTATGGCAGCGTGCTGTAGGTAGAAAGGAAAAAGAGGAAGGAAAATGGGTTATTTGCTGAAGCATAGGGCATGCGATTGTTGTTTGTTGTTATATGAAATCACAATCAAAATTGACACAAGTTGCTATTAAACTCTATTTCCTGTGTTAAAAAAAGTCAGTATTAGCTAAAAAAAAAACCTGCAGCAGTAGATTTGCACATAGACCTTAATGAGCCCAATTGACCTTCTGTGCTGTATTTACAATTGCCTTAAAATTGTAAGCAGATGTTTGAAAAACTTTTGTTAATAGGTCTCTAACATCTGTTTCACCAATGATACTGCCCACCAAAGCAGCTGTAATTAGTAGAGCACCTAGTGCATGCATCTTTTTCTTACTCGAGCAGATGATCATATTTCTCCCTCAGGTATTAAAGTAAAATCTTATTGGCACTTTTATTTCAATAAATTCTACAGCATTTCTTTTGTAACGTTCTATCACCAAATGTAGAGTAATGTAATAGTTTTTCCTTGTGAAGTCTTATAAAATGAAGTACAGTACCAATACATCCACTAACACTAGGCGAAATTCGATGGATAGTGAAAAAAACAGAAATGAAATACTGTGTGCAACTGAAACTTCTGATAGCATTTGTCCATTTGTGCTGCTCTGATGCATGATAGAATGTGTGTTTGAAGTGGAAAAAAAGGAAAAATGAAAAGATGAAAATCTTAAACTCTGCCACAGAAAAAGCCAGTGTCATTTGGCCATTAAAGTTCTTTTATATGGCATAGTTTCCATTTGTGAGAACACAAAGACCTGTCTGCTTGTTTAGTTTATGTAGCAGTCTTTTCAAAGAAATTGTTATGACAGTCTGCGAGGGTAAAGGTTCAGCTCTAACCTTGTGTTGGTTGCCAGCCTTCATAGTCTCATGGCTTCATTTTTTCAAAAATAAACTACAATTTGAAAGTTATTCTTTAACTCCTACTTTATAAAGTGTAATATGGAAAATACAACTGGGAGAGAACTGTGCAACCAGTTCTCTGGTTGCTGCCAGTAACATTTCCATTACAGTTGTTTCCATTTGGGCTTCACTGGAGCTGAGTTGCTGACAGAGCAGCAGCCCCTTTTCCAAAGAGAGGAATCTTTTTGGAAATGTTCTGCTACCTCCTGAAGCAGCTGCCAGGCTTTGCGAAGTATAGGAGCTTTCTAAAACATCCTCCATGTCTTCTCAAACTTGTGGAATGAAGACTGCATTGGTCACAATTAGTCTAATTATAATAGATTTCATCTACATCATTGTCACAGTACTGTAGGCACAGGCTGTAAAGTGATGTGAAATGTAGCTTCCCAAGAACAAGAGAGGAAAGGAAGTTCTTAAAATATCGCATCCTCTGATGTTGTTAAAATGGAACTGTGGAATCTAACTTGAGATGCAGGATTACGTTATTACAGAGGCATGTCTACATGTCTTTTGCTACCTCACCTGTATGTTCAGTTAATATTTAGACCAACATTACTGAGTCACTGTTTTTTTTTTCATATACAAGCAGTGTTACTAAGAAGCATTATCATGGCAAGAAGTAAGATTAATACAGAGAGGCTTTATAGACAAATACAATTAGAGAAAGATCTGGGGGTCACTCTCCTGTATTATATGGTGATTTCTACCAGGCACAGAAAGAGTCTGGAGCCCGTCACCTGTTCATCCAAGAACATACCCAGAGTTGTCATAGAACCATAGAATGGCCTGGATTCAAAAGGACCTCAAAGATCATCTAGTTTCAACCTTTGCTGTGGGCAGGCTCACCAACCGCTAGACCAGGCTTCCCAGAGACACATTAGTGATGGCCTTTACTTTTCAGGTTGTGTTATCTGTTTCTTGGATTAAAAAAAAAAAAAAAAAAAAAAAAAAAAAAGGAACTTGCTACATCTTCCTTTTTTTCCTTTTTTTCCTTTCCCGTGGTCTTTATTCACATATCAAGACAAGAGTACAGTATTTTCTACTAGCAACTCCTTTCAGGAATGTTCCAGTGTGTTGTTTTTATGAAATGTCATTTTCCATAAGAAATTTTTCTACGTTAAATTTCTGTAATGACTGTGCAGATGTAGTTACTACTTAAAAAATCTTGAATAATCTCTCCAGTCTCATTTTCTTTCCAAGAGTAAAATGAAAAACAGCTTATTTCCTATTCTTTATGTGAACCTGAAATCATGTGAATGGTAATGAAACAGGTTTTATTTCAAGATGCCAAAAAGAAACATACTTGACTTATAGCAAGAGAGACATTTGTTCATTGTTTATATAGACAAATATAAAAATAGAGAATATCATTATGAAAACCAGCTGATACGCAGAGACACTTTTGCAAAGCACTTCTTTTTTATGTAGCAAAGATACTTTCATTGATACTTACTTATGAAATGGAGGTACTGAACATTAACTGCTGTAAATCACTTCCAATGCCTCTCTTTTCTGATTAAAATACCTTTGGAAAAAAGCAGTAGAGTTGGTTACCCTATGGGTAAATGAAATGTACAATATGCACAATTCAGCTTTTAAACTTCTTTATTTTTATGTTTGTTTTTTTTTTTTTCTGAAAAAGTGTCAGCCTTCTGTTTTGAAGTAAGCTAATCTAAATGTAATCAAAATTGGCAGGTAGAACATTCTCACAAAGCAAATAAGGATGTAAGATTTCTGCTGTGAAAACCTGAAAGATTTTTTTGTCAAGTTCGAATTCAGTGATGGTTTTAGCCTAGTGTAACAATGGCATAAATACATAAAATCACATAGATTTCCTTTTGACAATATTAATACATTCAGCTCTTCCTCTAAAACTTGAATGAGAATCGGTCTTTTTTACATGTTTAGGCTTTATTTTTTAGATTGCAGTTAGATCGTCTGAAATTATTAATGTTCTTGGACTCTAAGCTGCCTGTAGAAATGGATGTCTTTTGTTAACATCATATATGCTAGAGAAGATTCCAACAGGGCCATTCTACTTTTTTTCCCCATTTCTATTTGTTATGGTTACTGGAGATGCATGTAGGAAGTATTATAATTTAAGGAAAAGTCACTGGATATAAATTGGAGAGTTCTGAAATTATTTATTGTTTTAAAAGTTTGTGTTTTGACGCTCAAAAATAGAAAGTTTACCTGAAAAAGAACAGAAACAAGAAGCTGCTAAATTTGCGATAATATTGTCAGCTTTTTTTTTTTTTTTTTTTTTTTTTTTTTTGTCATAAGGCTGTATAGAATTTTCTTTTATATGGCTTTGTGATCATGATGTCCTTCTCCTACCTGCACAGTTTCAGTCTGATGAACGATAGGGATGTTTAGTCACACATATGTATTGTGCAGCTGTGGTTTATGGTTTTATAATTGTAAACTGTGGTTTACAGCTCTGTGATTGAATCAGTGGTCCCATTTGTTTATCTTGAAGTAATGGCGTGATCAGCCTAAAATTAACAAGTGCTAAATCCATTCCAACTGCAGTGTTTGAGTCTGTCTTATGCAGTTTCTAACATAAGCTGTCTCAAGGATGTACATATTATTAAACCACCTTGTTTTGGGATGATGCCACTTTTCCCTTTCTCCCTTTATGTTTTGCTGCTTTTCCTCTTTTCTGTTAATTCAGCACTTGTGCAAGTAATGTGTAATGTGGCTGTGGTTTCCGGATAGCCTGTTTATAGTGGGTCTATTCTTTCTTTGTGCTTCTAAAGGCCAGTAAATAACCCATGCAGGCAATCTTAAATTGTATGTGTGCAGTTCATGACTTGCTTAGGAATTTTGGCAATAAGGAGCATCCAAAAAAATAATGTGCAAAACACGATTAGGAAACTTTAACACTATTCCTGTCCTCCTTTGTCTGATAGGCAAAATGTTGAGCATTGAGACCGAAGTAAAAAAAAAAAAAAAATTATTGCAAGGCTTTTTATAAAATCTGAGGGTTGGTAATACTGTAGCACATAATGATGAAGGCATCTATATTAAATATTTGTACCTATGTGTTTAAGTGATTTGTTGCTAAATTGACTATGTAGGAAAAACAGATAATCTACTTGGAGAAAACATATTTTACAGAATCACAGTATTCTTCACAAGAAAAACTTCACAGAGCTTTTTGTAATGAAGTTGGGCTCAAGTCCCATTGCAATCAACTTTATTTATAGATTTACAAATACATCAGGGTAAGTGGCATGAGCTAATAACCTGAAATTCCTTTCCTCCCTAAGTCAAATGCACAAAGGGAGATTTATCTTCAAAAGTTGGGAGCTGATGAAGTCCATGAATAACCAATGTATATGTATTATTGCCAAAGATTGCTCTTGATATTTCAGGAGATACCTTAGCTTCTTTTTTTCGAGCCCACATACTGCTCTTCTTTAAAAAAAAAAAAAAAAAAAAAAAAAAAGCGGGGGGGAATGCTGTTGAAGGAATAACCAGAAATCTTGAGTGTATCGAGCAGAAAGTTTGACTGAATGTATAGAATTTCATGGTTTCATATGGGCTGTATGGAAAACAGTAGCATTCATTATATAGTTTGACAAAATGTTCGTGATTGCAGTTGACTTCCAAATTTCTGCAAAATTACACTTCTGTGAAAAAACAGCTCTTTCAATGCATAAAAATTGCCATTCAGTTCTTTAGTTTTGACCTCCGTTGATCTCAGTAATTCTTAGTTATTCTCATATGTTCTAGTTTTGCTGAAAGGAGGAATGGGACTTTAAAATATCTGATTATTTTTTGTTGGAGATTTGGAAAGATTGTTTCAGAGAGTTATAGCAGCACCCATTAGCTGTCCCATTTCTATCTCAAATCTTTGAAAAAGGTTTAAAACTCCATTACTTGAATTCCATTTAAAGAAGAACATACCAGCCATGAGATTTTCAGTACATCTTTAAAAATTAACCGAGTTTTTTAAAAACATTTTAAAAATTAACAAGAAAAGAAATTCATTAAACACACTGCTGTATTCAAGTTTAGTTGTTGTATGGTGGTTCTAAAAACCCTTGTGCAAAAATGTTACTCTCTAAGAGACAAAAGCGAGATAGAATCATTTCTACATTTTTAATGTTACCTGATATTTTACATTTAACCTCTTGCAGTTCACAAGATTCACAGGTTATTTGGGAATATATTTTCAATTGTGATGGACACCGTTAAGAACTCTAAGCTGGTCTGTTTAAATAGTCATTTACCTCTATGTTTGAGAGCAATGGAATATGGGTTTTGGAACAGCTGTGCTCTTGCAAGGCAGTAGGGGCATCTGTGTTAGTTGCTCAGATCAGGAATGAACTTTTGAAAGCAATGAGATTATTCTCCCTTACTTCATTTTAATTCATGTTCCAGTTTTCTCATAATGTGAACTGGACTCCTTTGAGTTTAAACAGGTGCTCCAGTAGTCCACATAGTGTACTTTAAGCAGTAATTGATATTCAGTCCCTAGGATCAGACTGTAGTTACTCCAAAATCCAATCCCTCGTCTTTCAGAACATGGTTGTTCCATCTTTGCTGTTGACTGATCCATTCTGCACATCTGCCTTACTGTTCATTCCTCTGAGGCCTTACTATTGCCAAACCTACTGGTATCTTTCATACTTGGTGGACTAAAAGGCCTCCGTGACTCTAGGTCGATGCTGGAATACACCTTATTTTCAAACAATTCAGCTGTCTTTTAGAAGGCCTGTAAACTGAGATAAAGCTGGATAAATAAATGTTTAGCAATCTGAATACTGAATTTATTTCTGTTACCCTGTGTTGAATTTTGGTATTATAGCTAGTTTATTTTCATTCAGTGAATGATAAAAGTTCTCTTTTCAGTGTATATGGTTCTTGCTACCTGTAAGAATCAGTTGGATTAGATGATCTTGTAGGTCCTTTCCAGCCTTGTGATTCTTTGTGATTCTCTGATCTCAAATGACATCACAGTTGTTTCTGTATTCTGGTAGTATTGGATCTGATGTGTTTCAGGCTCTGTCACTTCCATTATTTAGGATTTTGTAGCAATGACTGCAGAGAAAAATCAAGTGGTGTTTTCTCCCAGCTAGAGGGGGACAAAAGAACTGGAAGGAATTCTGCATTTCCACATGAAGTGCACTGTATTCTCTTAAATTTCCTTAAATTGGTACCCTTCATTTATCTCTCTTCGTTCAGGCTGTTATTTGAGAAGTTCTGGAACGCAACTATTTCTTCTTGACCCATAATGTAACTTAGAGTTACAGACAAAAAAATGAGAGTTTGGGTGTCATTTATCTTCTCAGTAAAATGTTGTTACCTGCAAGTAGAAAATCATATTAAGTCTCCTTTTTATTAAAAAATAAAAATAAAAAAAATTACATAGCATATCTCACTACCTGTCATTTTCATGCTTCAATTATTGCCAATTAGCAGTCCTTGCTTACTCTGGGCTTAGTCTCACATTCAATATTAAGCTTGGTCTAAACAATATTATGCTATTTTAACTTGTCAGTCAGAGGCGTGATTTATTTTTTTTAACCAATGTATAACCAATTGATATTGTTCTTAGAATAAATATGGTAATACAGGTATAAGAGTGTGTCTCCAGCAATTTATCGTATTTCCTTTTCCTGTCCAGCAATATGGTAAAGTAGCACAGCCTTGTATAAAAGCAAGTTCTTAGAAATAAAAATTAAAAAATAAAAAGGAAGAATTTGTTGCTCCATTACGTTTGAAATGAGCTCAGTGTGGCAGTTCCATTTCTCTGGTGTCTAGAAGATGTGTCAATGATTTGATGTATTCTCAGCACTGTGCCAGTGAAGATTAGGTATGTCTCTGTGAGTACCTTGTTGAAGGAGAAATTGTTATTTTTCTGTTCCTTTCTAAACTCTAGTGTTATAATTTTACCTTTTTAATTTTTTTTATCTAGTAAGAGCAGGATTTTCCTGCTCTTTCCTTCCTTTTATTTGTAAAGTATGCTTATAGAATACTTTAGTAAACAGGATTTACTCAGTATAATCAAATTTACAGATTAGTTTATTGATCACAACTATTTCATGCTGGAGATCAATGCTAATGTACTTCAATTCTTTAATTGCTAATCCATTTTTTAATTAACATTGATGTTTGCTGGTATAATCCCTGCTCATTTGATTATTTTTGGGGTGCAAAAAAATTCTTTCTTATCCATTAAGGAATTTATGGGAAGAAAAAGGACACAAAGCAAACCATTGTTTTTTTATATATGATTGAAGTTGTTGCTCTTTAGCTAAAGACTTGATGTGTGACATAATTGCTGGTAAATATGTGTTAGGATGTCATGTATTCCGTTTTATACAGGGAGATATAGAAGATATGGGAAAGGTAACAAAAATTTTCAAGGTTCGAGCATGGGAATTTATTCTCATTTTGATCCAAGAGATCAGTATTGTCCTGATTTCTGTGAGCCATTGCTGCAGTTCTGTAACTTCTATTCCAGTGTGAATTGCTAACTGTATGTGCTAACATATCGTTAGCTAACTGCATTGCTAACAGTCCTGGCATGTGGGGTAAGTGGCAGGTCTATTGACAGTATAACAGACCTGTAAGGGTTGGTGTCCGATTTGCTTTATCCCCTGCTCACTGAAAGGTCGGATCTTTGTTCTGCTTTGAGAGTTGGTTGTGAACAGGGAGGAACAGACCTTCTTGTGCTGTTTTCCCAGTTTATCACCTGTCTCCTCCGCAGTGGTAAAGGTCTGAAACCTGAACTGTATGACTTCATATTGGCTGAACACCTTTGGGCAGTTTTTTTTTTGGACTTTGTGGAATGATGCTGCAAATGGGAAAAAGACAAACATCCATCCAGCTTAGGTCATTTTGGCCTGTTGGATCATGCAGGCAGTCCACAAATTCGCAGCATGGGAATACACGTGGCAGTGACACTGGAAAGGAGTAAGAGTGTAAGTTAGAAATGCTTTTAATCTGCTTTGCCCACATAAGATGGAAGTGGATTGTGCAAATGCTTACCTGTACAAACATGCTCCTGCTTCATCTAGGCATTAATATGGTGACACTGCCTCATACTACGAGAAAATTTTCTGAGGGAGGGAGATTGAACCTTCAGGTGTCAAAAATAGGCCAGCATTGCCACTAAATCCTCAGCAGAAGCACATAGTATGAGGCACACTTGGAATTTATTTTAATCTTTTATTTTTAATAAATAAAATTTCTTAGCAGTCATTTTTTATATGGACTTTGAAATGCTGAAGGGGATTATTTAGACGGCAGAGTCAAGCACTTAGGTTAATAGATCCCACATATGCCATTTATTGCATACTTCTGTTTATTGCTTAAGGCACTAAATCCCTTAAGTGAAACACAGGATTTTATAGAATTAAATAAAATAAATAATATAAATTGTTTCTTTACCCACTTCTAGTATGTCATACAGAAAATTTGTCTAGCAGATGAACATTGCATTAAATACATGGAGTCTACTGTAGATGATGGTATTGTTATTGCTGAATGAAAAAAAAAAAGGCATCTCTGTAACTTAAGTAGCTGAGTGCAGACATCTTAGCAAAAAGCAGGTAGTTCTCCAGTATTTGCACTTTAACTAGCGGATGAATCAAATGGAATCAAAAAGCATCTTTTCTTAGCATTCTAACTTGAGGTTAATTAACTTAAAGTATAAACATGCTCGATTTTTGTACTGGAAGGGAAGCCTTCCTTAGACTCTGGTTCGGTTTTAGATTATTGTCTTGGTGTATGCAGTGTTACACAGGGACAGAGAGTTTTGTCCCTAGAACTCTTGTGATCTTCAGTGTGTAATAAAACAATGAATCTTCATTTACAGCTGTGATAGAAAGTGCATGAAGAGCGTGCTTTGTCTGCAGAAGCCGCTGTAAATACAGGCTCACTGTCATTATAAGAATTTGCTCATTTACAGTGCTGGGTGCTAAAGGGATTCCTGCTCTGTAATAAGTGCTGAATCTATGAAAATGTTGGGCTTTTGATGAATTAGGTAAGTTTTAATGTAAATAGAAATATTTATATTATTAATATAAACTAAATATGACCTTGTTGATACTAAATAATTAAAAATCAACATGGCCAAGTGGTGAAAATCTGATATAATTTTGATGCGCTGTATGCTATCATTTGAAAAAACATGGTTGTTGTTAAAAGTAGATAATTGAATGTGCTAAGCACATGGCTAGGACAACCTATCTAAAAACAGCTCAGCTCTGGCTATAAGGAGCATATTCTTGTAGAAGTGTCTGCTTGTTTTTTAAAGGCATACTTGTCAACATGTAACCTTAGAATATAGACACCATGGTAACAGTTTTAACACAGTCTCTTTAAAGAGCATAATTGTGTAGAGCACAAATAGAAACATCTTGACTCTTGTAGTCATTTAATCCACTTAAAGAAATGCTTTTCAATCCATCAAGCAGCATTTTGTTTCTTGTTGAATATCTGTCTGTCTTGAAATAACTTGTAACCAAAGACTAAGCAGGTTCTCCAGGGCCATTTTTTTTTGCAATAGATCTTAAAATGAGCCTTTAGGCAATGTCAGTATTTTATTATTAAATTTGAACTGAAGAACACTAAAAAAGGTATGCTGAAAATTACTTAGCTATATTATAATAGAAACATGCTTATAACTGTTGTCTAATTCTAATACAGCAAAATTCTTCTGCTTATGCACTGTCCTAGGTGTGTGAGCAACTCACATGGGTGGCACCTTGTTAAATCTACACTTTCATACCTTTGCTGTGTTAAACAGCTATTAGCTGCCATGATTCTGTAGTGGTTTCTCTCAGTAAAGACAGCAAAATAACCTTTTCTGATAGCATGTGCCAGGGATTTTGCATAGAAGCTGTCCTTCTTTCTCTTAAATATCCAAATACCATAGCTGTGCGGGTATCTCTGGGAAGAAGCAGTCCATTGCTGTGCTTAGGGCCCTACTGGGGACAAGTTCTGTTTCCTGCCTTTGGAAAATCCTCAGGATTGGTTATGGAAGAGCTCTGCAGCAAGGTACATGGAGTCTGGACTTAGTATATTGCTCTTTGGAGAGCTTTCAGGTTTATATAAACAGTCTCTGGTATGTAGCTATCAAAATGCAGTAGAAATAACTAACATTGCTGCTACACGTGGCATCAACAAAGTGGCTTAATGTGGTCTCATCTCATATCTGATATCTATAATTCTGGCAATGCTTTCACCAGATGCAGTTCAATAATTTACCCTTTCCAAGATGTGATGACCCACTTCTTTACTGTGATAATTGTAGTTTGTTTTCTATAAATGTTTTATCTTTGTAACTTGATAATAATTGATGTTCTAGGATGAGAAATTAAGTGTGAAATGACAGGCAGTGCAGAAAGATGAGTCTTGAAAATTATGATATCACCATTGTCTACATGGTTATTTTAGTATAAATTTAAATTATCCTGAATTGCTAGTAATGCGGGGAAAAAAAGTTGAATTTCTCTACTTATGAATATATCTTTTTATTTAGGAATAGCATTACCTGAAAAACGTCTGACATAAGAAGTCAGTCTTTCTGTATATACATGACATTTTCCATGGAAGAGGATTCTGTGGGTGGTATTTTACAGACCCACTGCATTCTGTTGGCCAGCGTAGACTTATGCAGCACAACCTTTTCACTCCTAATGGAGTTCAATTTCACTGCCTAATATAGTAATTAGGACATAAAAATACATTGTCAGTTTGGCAAATGGAAGTACCTTTAGGTTCACAGCACCAGAAACATTCGTTTCAAAATCTGAAAACGAGTCCATCTGAACAAAATCACCGACTTTTCTTCAGCATGACCTAACTCTATAACTACAGGAACGTTTTCACATGTTGTGTCTCTTAGATTATGAGAAAATGAGGGTTTCCCTGAGTTGTTTTTCTAAGAATGTTGCATAATTATGGTGTAAGATAAGACTTCATTCAAGTGTGTAACTCCCATCTTGTCAAGACGCATGATTCAAAACGATGTTTCCCCTTCCTACTCCTCTGTGTCTCCCTTAAAATAAATACAAAGTTTTGAATAAACTGTATTTTATTAGGAGAAAGTACAACTTCTATTTCTTTTCCTTACTTCAAATAGATTAGTGAAGTACTCCTAACTTTCAGTTACAGTCTTCTCACTTAAGGTTTGTTTCATATAAAGAGTTGTATGTTTAGGCTTCAGTGCTGTCCTGAAGAAAATTCTTACGTTTTCTTTTTTTTTAATCTCTACAGCTTTATTGTGAGTACAGCTTTACTCACCATATTCTTTCACAGATAAATCATAAAGTGTTAGTTTCCATCCTCAGATCCTTTACAGTTATAAAAGGTCTTGCAGAGCCAGTTTCTTCCCAACTTCCCGTTTGAAGGGTATTTTAACTAAAATCAATGCATTTTTTACTATACTTCACAGATGAGCTACTTCATTATTTTTATCTACTTTTTTATGAATTATATCTTTTTGGGGTTCTACTAACAAACTATTAAGATTGGAAACCAGAAATTCTAGAAGACTGACATATATTTAAGTTTCTGCATTAGTATTTATCAACTTACAGGAGCAAAAATGCTACTAGCATAAAGACACTATGATAGAAAAGTGGTGACTGAAGTCACTGAAGGAATTATTTTATATTGTTCAGCTTGTCCTACTAATTTGTCTATGTAATTCTGTAATCAAACTGTTAAAAATTAAAAAGCACTGTGTCACTTTTATAGCTTTCTAAGTTTCTATTGTTTTGAGTAATATGAGAAAATCACTGTGTAATTTTCCAGATTGAAGTGTGTGGTAGGAGCTATTTAGCTGTGCTACTTCCCTTGAAAAGTCAGTCCTTAGCTTTTTAATTGGCATTCTGAGTACTAAATTAACTTTTAATTTAGTTTTCACTTTTTACTTAATTTTTCCTAATGTGTTTTTTTTTTCCTTAGTCATTTCTTGTGATTCAAGTATTTCTATAAGCAGAGACTTTATCCCATTAAACATAGGCAAACATGTGCCAGCCTATTGTGTTGTGGAAAATATATGCTTTGGTCATTTTCTGTGATTTTAGTGTATGAAACATTTTAATAACAGCATTGCGATATTCCAGTAGGCCCTCTCTTCCCTTGTAGAAAGAGTAAATTTATCTCATTTTTGTTGAGCAAAAATAAATGTGTTAGAGCATTTTTTCTCATCTTTAAGTAGTTCAGTTTGTGGTATTTGGAAATAGTGGAAAATACTAGTTTTGGTTTTCCATCTGTTATTAAAACATCTTCAAGATGGTGCTTGTGCACTGATTGCAGGATTATATCACAAAAGCAGACCCAATTGAAATTTACTTGTACAGACAGTTTAATAGACTACGGTGGTATAAATGCTTGCTCCATTATGAGAGTGTGAATTGCTTACAATTGAATTGCTCACTTGCCTTGCACATTATATTCTGGATTTGTTTACTCTTAGATGTAGGCATTATAATGAGTTGACTAAAAAGTAGCTATAGTTTTTATAGTTAACAGTCATAGAAAACTTTTGCCAGAATCTTTTGGCCTAGAAAACTGTATTCCATTCCGTTTCTGAATTTAAGGCATCCAAAAGACAGACATACCATAATTCTTCGTCTGTTGTGCTAAGAAAATTGCAGTGCATTTTAATGACAGGGATAGACAGCATGCATGTATAAGGAGAATATGACAAATGAGTTTGTAGAAGTGGCACACAGCCTCATTGCTTTTGCTTCTCTTGTTCTGTGTCACATCTTATTGACTTACAAATGAAACAAAGATTGTTCTTACAACAAGATTTATTCAGAGATTCTGAAATTAAGATATATGCTTCGTAAACTATAGTTCACTGTTAGAAATAAGTTTTATGACATAGTTTTTAAATAACAGTGATGGACATACATTTTATTTTCTAAACTTTGAGGAGCATAAAATCATATAAAATGTCTGTTCTTAATGCACTTTTCTAAAATATGTTATGAATGCTGTATCTTTTATCAAGATATCTGTTTAATCCAGTTTTGATGACATAACTGCTTCTATTATATTTGACACACTGAAACTGCCAAAAGATTCTAGATTTACAGAATGCAAAGGGTTTGCTTTTTGGTTCTTTCACTGATGCTTCATTCACACAGTGACAATTATACACACATCTGTATATCCTCTTCATCTTTAATCTCTTCTGAGTTAACATGGTTCTAATGCTCTCTCATAATCACTGAGAAAATTTTCTTTATAATATAAAATGTCTGTTTTATTTTATTATCCATCTTCTTTTACTGTTTGACTTTGGTGATGAATAGGTACTCTGATTTTGACCTGTGAGACTTTTGATGTTGCTGCCCTCAGAGCAGAAGGTATCCAGATGATGTTTAGCCTTTTCCTTTTGTTATAGTTTGTCAGTGCTGAAATTGCTGACTCAGACACAATGTTCGCTTAAAAATTCTGGATATTGTGCAAGTTTATCATGGCGTGCAGCCTGAATGTGCATTTGAAATGTTATTGGCAGTCATGAGATTAAACATTAGTGTATTAGAAGTGCAAAGTTCTCATGTTGTAATTTGATAATCTGCTTTTGTTTTTGAACTGCTAGAAAACATGTCTAGTTGTAATTGCTTATGCAGTATTGCTGTAGCGGGTACTGTATAAGTTTTGTGTGTAAATACTAGCTTAAAGCAGGCTCTAGTGTTCTCTTTTGTAGTGGATTTGCAATGTTCCAGAAACTATGACAATTCCTATTGGCAGTGATGACATTAAATACAAGTTTGCTTTTATTTATTCAAAGTTTTAACAGTTTTTAGTAGCAAATGATGTTTGCAGGTGAGTAACAAAAGGCATGTTGAATATTTTCTATCTGACATATTGTAACACGAGTCAGTTCTTTAAGACCTTGCACTTTTAATGAACCATCTTATTGTCAATTCTCAGAATCTAATAGTGTGCCTTTTGGTGACGTTGTTGAGAATTTTAATGCATTTTAGTTCTCATTCGGCACGGCCTATGTGCTCCTCACGGGAGGGTCTTTAGAAATGGGATTAACTTCTAGAGGAATGCATTAGCCATGCCACAGAAGTAGGCAAAGCTCTAACTAGCCTGATAGATTGCTCCACGCTTCAAATCCTCCTAACTACCCCCTCCCTCTTTTTATTGACAGCTTCTCATTGAGCGGCTAGAAGCATTAGTGTATTTAGGAGTTAGATGTTTTGTATGATCCCAGGCTGATCTCATATTCACTTTCTGAAATTAATTCGATGCTGCTTTACATGTTAATCCGCAAAGGATTGATTTGCAGAAGGTCAGAGCAGTGCAGCCTCAGAAAATGGAAGAAAAGCTCCACTTAAAACAGCTCATTTCAGTTCCCAGAAATAAGTGTAGATGCCTTTTCATTGTGACACTTAGCCAGCTCTAGGAGACTTGGTCATCTTGCAGAATACATCAAATAGTGTGGTTTGATGTGATCTGCAAGGAAATTGAACTAATTAAATATAGCTTCATTAACCAATTGCCCTTTTCAGATTTCTCAAATATACTTTGAAAACTGCAGCATAACAGAAAAAGCAGTCTTCTTTTAACTGCCAATATAACTTGGCAATGAAGGTAGTCTTGAACAGACCTTACCTTAATTTAATGCCTTCTATTTTTTTTTTTTCCTATTGTTTGTGTATGTGTAGAATTTACAGAGTTGCTAAAACTGGCAACAAATGCACGTGAAAAAGAATCTTCGTTGTGGATATAACAGTGTTGGAACGTTATGGATAAATAATATGTTTCATCTGGAGCTACACGAAAGAGTGAATGAATTTGAATGGTAGAGTACTGTGGCAAGAGCAGGATAAGAACATCTTGTGAAAGAAAGTATTATGAATATTGAGAAAGTGTAACTGAGTTGCAGCTGCAGTTTACTGACATGATTCTTTTCATTTGGAAGAGAATGTCCCTGATAAGATGGTATATAACAGTGTTGTATTCTTTTACGAATCCAAAAAGTCAAGCACAAAAACAGATTGTTCTTTACTACATGAACTAGCTTAAGAATCCATACTATTTTATATTGAAATGCAAGAAGTTTTCATTATAAGTCACTTTTGACTTGTAGATTCATTAAGTCATCAAAACTAAAAATACCAGGAAATTAAACATTTTACTGTTTGTGTTTGCACCTTTTCTACTTCAACGTTCATGAGTGCAAAATGAACGTGTAACCATTTTACAAGAAAAGAATTTGGATTCACATTTGGTTTGAAAGAGTTCAAACCATTTCTGGTAAAATTTGCAGTGAAGTCTTTTATGGCATTCAGATGTGGTCCATTTTTGTGTTCTCTCTTTTTTTACTTTCTTTTTTTTTTTTTTTTTTTTTTTTCTATTGAGCTTCTTCTAGCTACTTTTCTTTCTTAACATCAGAGATGATAAAATGTCTTTGCCCTCCTCCCTGCAAAGTAAACCAAATCAGTTCAGCCATGATAAATATTATTGTATAATAGTGCACACGCCATAGGTCAGTGTTAGCACTGAACCTTTTCTTGCTTCAATACAAGCTGATACTTCATTTTCCTTTCAGAATTTGTGGACTGCACTAATACTTCCTTTATCCAAGGCAGGTTAGATATTTGATGATTTTCTTCCAGAAAAGACTTCATACAGAACTTTAGGATTCAAATAATTTTATTGTAGATGTTTGGAGCCATCAGCAATGAACATTGTGTTTATGTTGACTTTGATAATAGTATTTGTCCTGAAAGTGTAAGCTTCCTAAGTGTTTGAATAACCTAATGTAAAGGAAATGGAAAAAAAAAAAAAAAATTCAGATTTGAAATTGTTCCAAATCACCATCTCTTGTGATTTAGACAGTCACTGGATGGTTTTCTGAGTCATTCATGACTGAAAGCCTATTGATAATTAGGAAGCATAATTGGGAAGACCATGGCGTAGCTGTCAGTATATATACCGGTCAAACACAGAATCACAGAATTGTAGGGGTTGGAAGGGACCTCCAGAGATCATGGAGTCCAACCCCCCTGCCAAAGCAGGTTCCCTACAGCAGGTCGCACAGGTAGGCATCCAGGCAGGTCTTGAACATCTCCAGAGAAGGAGACTCCACCACCTCCCTGGGCAGCCTGTTCCAGTGCTCCGTCACCTCACTGTAAAGAAGTTCTTGCGCACATTTGTGCGGAACTTCCTATGCTGCAGTTTCCAGCCGTTTCCCCTTGTCCTGTCTCCACTCACCAGTGAAAAGAGTCTGGCCTCGCCATTCTGCCCCCCACACCTTAGATATTTATAGACCTGGATCAGGTCCCCTCTCAGTCTTCTTTTCTCAAGGCTGAACAGACCCAGTTCACTCAGCCTTAAAACAGGTAATGCAAAAGCACAGGTGAGGTGTAAATTAAAGCCTCTTTCTTTATACTTCCATAAAATAGGACACTATTCTGGAAAATGCTATATATTAGTAATTATGCAAAAGAATGTAGTTTAGTTTTTCACATAACAATAGATCCTCAATTAATATATAACTTCTTTGTGGAATTTGACAGCTGCTAGTCTGAGTGCAGATAAAGTGAGAACTAGCCTATAAAACATGGAGTTCTGTCATTGGAAATGTGATTTGAGAGTAACAAATTTTGCATCCAAACTGTATTAGAAAGGTTTTGAAATATTAAATGGGGACCTTGTGTCAGAATTGTCTTTTAGGTGGCTTCAAACTAAGTGTATTCTGCATAGATGTTCTAGCAAAATCCATAGTATGATATTTCCAAATGTATATGAGTGAAAGCTCAAGCAATGACTAATGCATTTAGAGATATGAATGTGTATGACTTACTGAGACCTGATGTTAAGAATTTTTTAGTTTGGAATTTATCTTCACTTTAAAAAAAATAGTGAAGGAAGAAAGAGCAGAGTAAATAAATTATCTCTTTTTTTTTTTTTTTTTTTTTTTTTTTTTCCCTGACTTATATTTTATCATTTCAATGTGATTCTCCGTAAGTGCATGTATGTATTCTATTCCTTGAATATCTCATTTTCTGGAGGGAATGTTGCAGTATCAGATCTTCATTTCTTTACGGATAGCAGAAGCAAACTATTAAAAAAAAAAAAATCGAACAAAAACATTAAGCAGTCATAATGAGTCTTCTGTTTGGTTGTTTTTTTTTTCTTTATTTCTTATGTAGTGCTTCTCTGTAATGTGAAGGAAAAAAATGGAGACTGACAAGCCAAAACTCACAGCTGACTGCTTTGATTTTAAATATTAATTTGTCTTTGCAGGAAGCGTCAGTGATATTGATTAACATAGAAGTCAGTAGTGTGAGTCTTTACTGAGTAGTTTGTTTTATTGTGTATTCATCTGAGGGAAATGTAAAGAAAACTCTTTGAATAGACAAATTCTGGATCAACTTTCTGAAAATGCCATGAAAATTATGGAGCACGTCCACTAGTAGGACTATTTGTTTTGTGTTATGCCAGGGAAAAAGGTGTCATATCAAAGAAATATACAGTCCAAAATTTTACCAAAGAAATGTATTGTCATTGCTGTATGTAGACTTTGGCAGAGCATTTTGGAGATACGGATCTCTCGCTTTTTGGAGGAGTAAATTGTGAAATGAAGTAATTCAGTCTCAGCAGAAATGTTTTTTAAGTGTTACATACTGTCTGCATCCTCGTAAGTGGAAAAAGAGGTTTAGATTGAATGAGTTTGAACAGAAAAAAGATTACAAGAGCTGATTAAAGTTCATCTGGGTGTTGACCATGGTAGCTACATAATAGGTATGCAGAAAGTGCCAAGAGACGTAACTTATGCTAAATGAAACTAAGGTGTACAGAAAAAAAATTAACCAAACTCTGAGAAAATAATTTGTAATAATGTTCTGCTTCTTAGCTGTGATAGCCTAAGTGTTTAAACTAGGTAAAGGACTTGAAGACCGGTAGTATCTTTTGTTTGACCATCTCTTCCTAAGTTTTTAATGTTGACTCTCTTGATTCTGTCTGCCTGCCTTTGTCTGGATAATGGCTGCCATGAGTCTGTAAATTAAGAGTGCTGAGCAGGTGTTGGGGTGGTTGTTGAACAGTTTTCTCCCTGCTTTGCATTCAGTCCATCTTTAACCTTCTGGTAGCACAAAAACTCTCGTTCTTCTGTAACTTAAAGAAATAAATCCAAATACCTTTATGTAGATGTAATTGAATAAAATGGTTATGCTATGTTTAATATCTGCAAATTATCCTAAGAAAAATGTTCATTCATAAAACAGAATTTTGTACACTGCCAATGGTTAAAAAATAGGAGAACTGACTCTTTTTTAACTATGTAGTTCCAATAGTCTTCCAGCTTCTTCAACGTTTTACTAGATATGGAACTGAGGAGCATTGTGGAGTCACAATGTGAGGGCTGGAGATCAAAGACCAAGTGATACGCAGATCCTTAGTGCTGAGTCAGAAAGAAGAAACCTTTTTAACAATTGCATCTATGCAAGAGATGTATAGAAACAAGATAATTTGAATTTTAATTTCTGTATTGCAGCGGTGAAATACAGAAGCAAGCATGAAAGCATTCTATGACAGCTGTCTTTTAATGCAGGGTTTCTCACTAGATTATGTAAGTGTTGTTTCTCACAGAAATTTCCTAAATAGCTCTTGCTGACAAAGTGTAAAGGTGGCAATAGAAGATGGCACGGAAATGGAATTTTTTTACTTGAGCTTCTCAGGCTCTCTTTAGCTTAGAGAATGAACAGTAATTATTAATATAGTCCTGAGTACCTGTGATGTAAGACTGTGCATAAATCTTCTTTTAACATCAAACTTCCTTTCATACCCATACACCTTTCTACCATAGTTCTAGGAAATAATTTCCTATTTGTTACAGCTTCTGTTCTATCAAGACTCTCCACCTTTTCTGGATAAGGGATGAGGACAGGGAAAACTGCATTCTGAATCTCAGGCTTTCAGTTAGGAGTGTCATTATGTGTTGTAGTGGGCTTCGGATGTCCTCTGACAAGCTCTTCTTCTAAAATCGTCTGTTGGTAAATGCAACACGGCCTTAATTAGAGATATCTTTGAGCCATCTGTTAGTTTTGGGAAGAGGATAATTGAAGTCTCCCCATACAACCAAATTCTTTTTGCAATGGCTAACAGCTCCGTTTGGATTAAAGAAGGTATATTCCACAACTTGGAACTGTTGTAAGAAGGAACAGCCTTAAAAGAAGATTTATTAACAAATGTAAGAGGTGTGGAATTGTGAAAGGAAAAATTCAGAATCTGGCTGGAGTATTAGACATCAGCAGTACAGTCCAGGGCTTGAGGAGGGGATTGAAAAATGCCACTTGTTCCACAGCGTGATCTAGATAAAACTATGGTACTCCATGTCATACTGTATGTTAGAGTATTTTACTGAAATTAGCCTTAACTAATTCATTGATGAATACTTACCGGAATGGACAGCTGACAAAAATAAATGCAAAATCAATGGCTCTGAGTAGCAAGTGGGCAAATTAAAGGTAGATAACTGCATACATACTTCTAAAATAAACTCTAAAATTCAGGGAGATTTTGTTCTTGAACAACCTATGGGCAAAAGTGTTAAAAGAAATTTTGTAGGAAAATGTTTATACGAACTCTTCTCACATAATGACAGCACTATGTTCTGGTCTGACTGATTCACTTCTTCTGGAGGGAAAAATTACTTCACACATCAGAAAGACCTCCTTTAGGCAGTAGTTTCTCTTCAACTTTCCTTGTAAACATCTGCCAAGAGCTACACTAAACTGTGTTGCATGTTGCAATGCAATTCTTTTAGACATAACCATATTTGATGAGTCAATAACATGAGAATCATCAAGCTATGCCAGAACAAAGCTCCATGTAGCTCAACATCCTGTATGCAGCAAAGACCTATAGCTCATCCAGGCAGTATAACAGACCTTAAAATCATAGGGTCACAAGGTTGGAAAGGATCTACAAGATCATCTAGTCCAACTGTCCTATCAGAGAACAAGCACAAAGTGATACCTCTCTAAACATTCTCCCTGCTTTGAACAATTTATAGCTCAGAGACTTCCTGTGCAGATGGTAGTATCGATCGATGTAAAAGCCCTCAGTGGTCTTCTTTTCTATGAACTTATTTGTAGATTGGCATTAAGCCTTTATTTATTCTGTATACATCATATGCACTTATAGCTCATTGCTTATCTCTCTTTTGAAGCCCATTTCTTTTATATGCTGATAACCTATTTTTTGTAAGTCACACGTGACAGATGTAATACATGACTCTTAGAACCAGTTGAAAGTAAACAAATACTGAGTGCATTTATTTTGCAGATAGATGAAGTGGTGCAACCTTAGAGAAGGCACCTGAGGACAAAGGGTGCCCCTGCTAGTAATCACAGTAGAAGCTAATCTCAGAGGACGTTATATATTTTAATTCATTGTACGTTCACTGATAATTGATTCCAAACCAGATTGAGAACATGTGGCTTTAGGGGTATTACTTGTTATTTGGGCTACTGGGTCATGCTTTTCCAGCTAGCCTATGGAACTGTCATGACTGGTGATTTGACTTATGAAGTGAGGTATATATTTCCAGAATTTGAAGATTTCAGAAGCTGGGGCACCTTATAAAAAAATGCACGCTTACCATGACAGTGCAGTAGAGGTTTGCAATAATGTCCTGCTGCTACTACTGTAATACTGTTACTAATTTGTGCTAGGTCCTTTATGGCTTTCTGTTCACAAACATTCTGGAAAGAGAGAAATACATTTACAGAGGTTTGAATTGTGCTAGCTGTGTTATTGCTAGGCACTTCTTTTGCATTTGATTTTGGATATAAGCCTAACAATATCTGAATAATGAGTATGCTGTCCACTGGGGTATCCCTACTGATAGTTTACGTTGGATGCTTAAATGCTTTTTGAATTAGAAATGATCTGAGAAGGAAAAAACATATAATAGTTAAGTAAGGATGTGTATTGCGGCCTTTTCTGGTGCACAAAACATGTGCATGTCCAACCTTATGTATTGTATGTACAAGTACATTTCGGGTTGTATTGTTCATACCACTAAAACAAACACAAAACTATCTTTTGTTAGGCCTGTTTTACAAAAACATCTGCTGATCTTATTATATTCCCACCTTAAAAAAAAAAAAGAAAGAAAAGCAAATACATATTGTTTGCTCTTTGTTTTTTCTAACATCAATTATCTTCAAATTAAGGCTTTATACAAAATATATCAAGATGTAAGTATGAGAGGATATATATGGGGATTGACTTGCTTTGAAACGCATTTCTTTTCTGAGGAAAATTGTTGTTTCTAATCATCATGGCCTTTCATATTCTTTTTCACATGTGTCATGCTCAGGAGGGCGCAAACACTTCACTTGCCTGTAATATGTAGTTATTTCTGTATGTAATTATTTCTAATCACTACTTAACATAATAGGCTGTTTTGATATAAATATTTTGAAATAGTAATCAGTATTCTTACATTTTCATAAGCTTCAACTCTTAACAGCTGTCTAAGATTGACAGACATTTACGATCTCTGTACAATAAAAAGCAACCAAAAATCACTGTTTTGTGAATGTGACATGTTAGACAGCTCTTCTGCTTTACTATCTTTGTAGCTGTTCTTGTTTAATCTGGAAGTCAAGCTGTAGACTTCACCTTCTGAAATTTATCTGAATGTAGTGTTAAACAAGCTATCCTGATATGCAGAGTTAGCAAAAAAAACCCCAAGCTCCCTGTCATTGCTCTTCTAGTGTGTTTCATGCCCAGTCTTCAGGGAGTGCCTCTTCAGATGGTCAAAATCATGCTAACCTTTGAAAAATGTCAGCAGAGAGGCCAGCACTTTGTCAACTGATGTTATAAGCTACAGTATTAACATTGTGGATGGGTTGTATTCTGTGGAGGATTTAGCTGTGTGATTTATAGGATAACCTGTACCATTTATACATGTGGAACACCCTTTTGAGTATTACAAAGCGACACTTCTAAATGAGTCCTAAGAGTTTGGAAATGAAATATCAAATTTGTTTCAGGAAAATGTGAGGGTTTTTTTGGAAAAGAAATAAGTTTTACTTTTTCATCTGTCAGCTTTTGTGAGCATTTATTTTTGTAGTCTGATTACCGAATGCTGATATTGCTCTTGAAAGCTCTGTGAACGAAATTATATTTTAGCTTTCCTAATAAAATATTTCTTACAGAATTATTCTCTGTCACCCCCTGTGATTCTTAGTTCTGTTCACACAGTTCTCAGCTGCATTATCTACCCCCAATGTAGAAAATTAAGGCAATGTAAAAGTATACTCTGTTTTTTAAAAAGAGGTCACGAATAGCCTTTCTTCCCTCAGTAGTCACCAGTGTTCTTATTACACTTCATTTATATAGTTGGAGGGTTTGGGAGAACCAGCTGGGCCCCCTGTCTGCACTCATCAAGAGTTAATTTCTGAAAGAGGTGCTGTTGTCATGAACAAGTGCAGAAGGTACTCTGGTGGTCCTGCCAAACAACAAGAGCTCTTAATTAGCAGCAATGTTCAATCAGACTGCTTAACCTGCCACAGAGCGGAGGAGGTCATGTTCCTTCCTGATGCACTGCCAACCTAAAAAGCACCCAAGAACCGATCCCAAATGTTTTCAAAAGCACTTACTTGGTTTTAGAGGCAAGTAAGGCAATGTACGTCAGTGAAAACTGTCATCAGGATAATGAAATTTTATTTTTGTGAATGATGTAGGCTTTTTTCTTCTGTGTAGAATGCTCTATGTTTTTTGAAGGGATATTTTTCACAGTAGTCTAAAGAATAAGAAAATTCAGACGCTCCATGTGTTGATTCTAGTTTGTGAGGAAAGTCTGAATTTTCATATTCATCAGGACTAATGAGTTATATATGGTAAGTAGTAATTCAGGAATTTGTCTTATCATGGTGTTAGTTAGCTAGCACTTCACATTTTGAGCTAATAATTTCAGAGGCAGCCATCTTGGTATTGGAAACTTCTCTCCAGTAATTCAGAGCCATGCACAGCAAATCATTAACAGTTAAGCATTTTTAAATATCTCAACAAAATCTGCTGACAAGAAAGAGCAAAGAATACAGTGCAAAATATCAATGGCCTCCACTTTTATTTCTGGAGGCCAGCAAATATCCTATGAAATTATTAGACAGCAGAAGGTCTACATGTCTACTTACGTATCAAAGTATTTTAAAGAAGGAGAATTAATAGCACGTGAACAAAGATCCGTATGTAAATACCCCCAAAAGCAATTAGTTTTTTCCTGCATGAGTAACTCATAGGAAAGACTTATCACTTCTCTGTTATATTAAGAAATTACCTAAATCCTTAATTCCTAGTTTTAACCTAGTTGCACTTATATCGGTCTTAAAAAAAAAAAAATCACATACGGTTTGTTTACTCTCTGTTCATAGGCTGGCATTGTAAAGGAGGCTGTTTAGATCAGGATAGTAATTCTTCCCAGATTTCATGTAATCTTGACTAGATTTCAGATGTAAAGCTCACAAACTGTATCCTAGGCTGCATCTGAAGAATGGTATCAAAGGAAGTATTTGTCCCCCTACTCTGCCCTTGTGAGGCTCCATCTGGAGCACTGCATCCAGATACAGGCCTGGAGACCCCAGCATAAGAATGATGCAGAACTGTTGGAGTGGATCTGGAGGAAGCCACAAAGATGATCGAAGGCCTGGAACACTTCTCCTATAAAGAAACGTTGAAGAAGTTGGGCTTATTTGTCCAGGGGAAGAGCAGGCTCTGGGAAGGCCTAATTGTAGCCTTCCAGTACCTGAATGGAGCTTAAGAGCAGGATGAGGAGCAGCTTTTTACAGTTTGATAGTGATAGGAGAAGGGGGAATGGCTTTAAAGGGGGGAAATTTAGATTAGATGTCAGCAAGAAATCCTTTCCTCAGAGGGCGGTGAGGTGAAGGAATGCTTCACCAGCTGCCCAGAGAAGGTGTGGTGCCCCATCCTTGAAAGCGCTCAAGGCCAGGTTGGATGGGGCCATGGGCAAAAGAGCTGGTGGGGGGCAGCCCTGCCCACGGCAGGGGTATTGGAGATGTGGCACTTAAGGATGGGGCTTAGTGAGCACGGTGGTGATGTGTTGGTGGTTGGACTGGATTATCTTAGTGGTCCTTTCCAACGTTAACGAGTCTGTGATTCTAGGATTTTGTATGAGTAGAGGCAGTATATTTTCCACTGAGCTTTGTTTCATAGTTTCTGAAAATTAACACATCGATGCACAAATATCTGTTTTTATTTTTTTAAATGAGATGTCTGTGTTTCTAAAATAAAGGACGGTATTCCATAACCAGAAATGTGTCCAAGCATACCCTTTACCATGTCTAAATGAAACTGCACTGGAATTTTACATCAGCAGAAAATAATTGCACTGTTGGCATTTAGCCAGGGACCTAATCCTGCTCTTCTGTAATCTCATGCATCAATTATTTCATAGAATAAAAATAGAATATTCTGCAGCACCACTAACAGTAATGACTTCAAGTGACTTTTGCACTCTCTTATGCCTGATTCACAAATAATAAAAACTTCAAGACTTAAAATGGTCTTACAGTTTCGTGCAGATTTGAACTTCTTTTCAGTTGTGTCTGCAGTTTCACAGGCTCTGGTGTGATTTAAGCATTTTTGCAATGATTGTACACATTCTTTGCATCAGTATGGTAGGACTGGCTTGTGTGTCTTGGAATGCACTTGGATTAGGTTGGGTAGTTGCAGATATGTTTGATCTCACGTCATTACAAGCAAAAGAAGTCAAAATAATTATTTCAAACTTGATTAGTATCAAATGCATATTTAAAAAAAAGAGGCCGTGGAAGTTAACTGTTTTGCTTTTTCAGCTTGAATAACAGAATTGAACGTTCAGTTATCTACCCAAATATGTATACATTTAAAGGTGTAAAGGCACAACAAAGTCAACTATTTTGTGTGTGTGTGTGTGTGTGTGTTTGTATATACTTTAATGTGACAAAATGTGTAGTTTAGCTTAGGTGTTGCTGTAATCAGTCTTCAATCTCTACTGTTTGGTTGTGAGATCTGGATATCATGTTGATAGCACTTCAGGGAATAAGGGAAACTTCTGAATTTTTCTGTGTACCTCGCCTTGAATTTTCTGCAAAAACAAATTCTGTGATTTTACTGTTATATAACAGATGAAATAGCGAAACACTTAGTTGGCTTTGACATTCAGTAAAAATGGATTATGAATGAAAGTCCAGGTGATTCCTATACAGGGACCTAGAACTAGATATTGTAAGTTATGAAGGCCTTGAAGCCATTTTAACAGTACTTTTCAGCATGTAACAGTAGATTAGTTTATGGTTAGAACTGCTGCCAGACTTTTGTTGCACTCTTAGACAAAGGCTAGAGTGCATTGTGAGTGATAGCAACAAGTTGTGGTATTGAAGCAGAATAAAGGGCAAAGCAAGTTATAGGAACAGTAGATGTGCTTACAAGGTGTGCAACAATGTCAAATTTCTGGAACTTGAAGGCTGTAGGAGAATTAGTGGCTTTACATAAAACCATTCCCTGTAGTAGTTTTGCAGTCTCTTGCACATCCAGTTTGATTTCTTTCTCTGACTAGTGTAAGCCATAGAGTCTATTATAAACACGTCAATTGCAGATCCATCTTAGATAATTGTGCTACTGTCTCTGCTTTTTAGAAATGCACGTAACTGATCTGCATCATCTTTGAGATTATAAATAGTATTCACAGTGTGCACCTTCCCTGCCTGTGCAGTGAGAGCAGAAATCCATATGTTAGGAGCCCAAACAAAGCACACCCTTTAAGTTGCTCCATCTGTGGGACTTTGGTAAACATGCAAAGCTCCTCATACCACTACTTACAGGGCAGGTACCCCTGAGTAGTAAAATGGTAGTGCCTGAATTTTAGTAAATAGATCATTTTTCAGGAATTGAGTTAGTATGGTTTTTGTGCTTTTATGGCATCATCCATCTGTTATTTTTGAAATGCTTTGCAAATACTGATCATTTAGCTTTCCAAGGTATCTTGATATACACTGTAGATGGTGATTAAATTCATACTAACATGGAGAAACTTAGCCACAGAAGTTAAAATTTTACTTTGGATCCTATAGAAGCATTCATGGAAGTTGTTTATGTGAAAATCCCACACTGACAAAATAGAATTGAATACAAAGTATGGACTATCTAGGCTAACAAAATTGATTTTATCTAATAATAATAGATTTAAAGCAAAATTTTAACCATAGTTTACATACGATCTTCATTATTCAAAACTACTTGAAGAGGGGGCCTGCAATCAAAATTCCAATATTACTGTTCTCCTTGTCACATAAAGTTTTTCAAGTACGGACTAATACTGATAGTTTTTCTTCTTCAGCTTCTGACTTCTCTTTCTGTGATGAGAATATCTATAAAATTGAGTAAATGATGTTTAAACTGAACTGTGCCGTGCTCATGACATCCTCATATGACAGCCCAATATGTAGTCCCAACTCTGGGGTAAAAGAATGCTTGTAAGGACTGCAGAGCCTTTGTGGCAATAGAAACTTAATCTCAGTTTGTCTGGGAAAAAGGCAGCCATGTGAACAGCTGCATTTCATGAGGCCTCATGGCACACTGCCTTGCAGATAATGTTTTCACTGAGATGCAAGACAACCAGAACTGTTAAAATATAGTTCAGAGATGTTAGTGAGCCATACAAATGATTTTGTGTTCGTACAAGAAGCTACATCTATAGTTGTATATTTCTTCTTTAAAGTGCTAATTTACAGCAAATGATGTTTAATGTGTTATCAAAATTTTTCCACTAAGAAAGATCTCGGGGATTTTATTGGTGTGTATATGCACTTGGCAACAAAGGGAGGGCTAAGGGAGTAATTTACTCTTGACTGGAAAACACATCTTTTTTCAGGTTCTGAAATCAGTTAATTTTTTTTTTGTCTGTGTTTATGCATAGCTATAGTATGTTACAAGTTCTGTTTGGGCTTACTCATCACCGTATATGTTCCACTTGAAAAGAATTACTGAAGTTACAGTGAGTTCTGCTTAGTGGACAGATAAATAAAGCATTTTCTAGCTCTCACATTTTGTTCTGCTGTCTCCTTGCTAAAATTCAGTCATCTTTTCTTTGTGTAAGTGTCCTAAAAGCTAATGAGGAAAATAAAGTTTATTTATGGCAACTCTTCAGCAACAAAAATAAATGTTGATGTTAGAGAAGGGATGGAGTGTAATAAATAAGCAAAGATGTATTCTGTGTAAGCATCCAAGAATTTTTTTTTTATGACGGTGGGATTTTAAAAATGCATTTCAATTGAGAAGTTGATAATGTGTTTAATGATTTTGGAAGTCATTTTACTTAGAGGAAGGATTTTATTTTTCGTATTTAAAAAAAATTTATAGTAGCTTTTAAAAATGGATAGTTATATTACGATTTGATAATAATCAGGCAGTATGCAAATGTAATTTGATAATATTCAACTGTTCAGTTGCTGCATTAGATAGGAAGATTTGGGTTTATTTAAAAAATAAAAACCTGTTCATCTTTTTTGTTTGGTTTCCAGTTTGTGCCATACTGTATATATGTACTTAGTACTTTTGATTTGAGAGTTAAACTGCTTTTGTTGTGTTTGGCTTGCATCACTGCATGTCTCAGCTTTCAGGGTTTGTGTAAAGGTAGAACAAAAACCCCACTAGAGAATTAGGTTATGTTCTATATATTGACAGAGGTCTGTTTGATTCTATCTGCATTTGATTTTGGAATGAATGTTCATTTCTTGCTGCATAAGATTATCTATGTGTAAAGTATTCTGCCTGAATTGGGTACTTAACATATATCTTGCCTGTTAGGAAACTTCAGGCTCTGCTTAAGTTCTGATGTATAGCCATGGAATTAATGTAACAATCTGCAAGATGATATCTTAAACAGCTTTGTCTCCAAATATATATACCTTGAAAATGCCACTAGAATTCCAGGAAACTTGTATGTTTATGATAGAGACGTATTCATGGGTAAGAACCCATAGTTCAGTGATAGTCCATTCATTTGCTGATCTCGCAGTTCAGTTCCTTCTGTTTGTTACTGTTACGACCAGTGGGAATTTATTTGTGAGAGAGAATCATTTCACTGTAGTGGAGAGACTGCAAAGATGAGTGCAAACATCTGTCTTCACTATCTGAGCCTTGTGTTTTACTTGGACCCTGTACCTTGTCAAGCTACAGTATGAAAACTCCAACTCCATTTGAATATCTCTCTCTAAGTCATTTCAACACTGTAGTGATGGATCTGATGCTGGAAGTCATAAAAACACAAAAAAGGCGGTTCCTGAGCAAGGCTTTACAAATTGTGTATAAGAAAGAGAGCAACAGAGATAGAGTAACCTTTGGATATTTGACTGATTGATAGTGAAAAGGGTATCCAAAGTGAACACGAGTAGCATGTGTTTGTTGCAATAGAGAAGATGCCCTGTAAAAGACAATAAGGCAAACTGGAAGTTGAATTTTAGTTTTGTTCAGGTTGGATCATAATATTGTGTTTTGTTGTGTAATCCCTCTGTCCATCTTTGAAAAGCCAAAATTAGAGTACTTGTTGAAAAAGCCCCTTTGATAAAAACACCTAAAAGGAAGAGCATTTTCTTACCTTACTCTTTTTTGGTTACATTCAAGAAGTAAATATCTTGTGAAATGATGTTGTGCTATGATGAGGGGAAAGGTGAAGGAGAAGGCTGCAAACACTGGAAATTTGCAGCTGCAATTTTATTAATTCTGTGAAGAATTTCTTGTTAAAATTCTGTTGGTGGAGAAAGGGAAAAAGTGACCTATTTTTATTTCAGTAATCTTTTTTTCTTTTACTTCGTAGCATCACTGTTGAAGTGTTTAAAACACCATTCTTAAAACTACAACCCATATGGAGAGTGCTGTTAGGAAAGATTTTCCAAGCCTTAATACAGTTTATGTATGTCCCGTTGGATCTTATTTTATCCAAAATTCCATATTGTTTACAGAATAGGATTGCCTATTGCATTACAGCTTCTTGGGCTTATGAAATCGTTCTGACTTTTCCAAAAATCCAAGTGCTCTGGCTAGGTATTGTATGTTGGCATCTAATTATCAGAAAACAGGGAAAAATACTTCAATAAGACAGTCTTGTTACAATCTTGTTATGGCTAATGAAGTTTTTTAATATGGTTTATAGATTCATACAGAACTGGACAAAATGACCTCAATATTATTAAAAAGTTATTCAACATAGTTTGTTCTTAACAGTTCATGTTAGCAGAGACAGTGAAAAGCAGTTCCCTAAAGTTACTTCCTTAGTGTAGAATGATATACCAGTATGCTGGTAAACAGTATGCTGTTTATGCAGTTGCTTTTTACCTTTTGTTTTCTTTTTGATAATGGAATTTATGATGCAACAGCCAATGCTGCTGTTTTAACTACAGCACGAAGACATTTCATTGACTGATATGTTTCTGCTTCTAGTGTGTTTGTACTTGTTCTTCTCTTAGCCAAAGATTAGTTTATAATTGTTATATTGTTTTTGTTATTGTTATGTAATTGTTATATTAAGGGGTGGCTTATGAGATGTTGTGGAAGATTACAGTTACTCACCCACCAAGACATGCTTGAGCAAGGGGTTCAGGTGAACCTCACGAAGTTCAACAAATCCAAGTGCAAGATCTTGCATCTGGGTCATGGCAACCCTCAATATCAGTATAAGCTGGAGGATGTAAGGATAGAGCACAGCCCTGCTGAAAAAGACTCGAGGGTACCAGTGGATGGAAGCTGGACGTGAACCAGCAGTGTGCTCTCGAAACCCAGAAAGCCAACAGTATCCAGGGCTACATCAAAAGAAGCGTGGCCAGCACAGCAAGGCAGGTGATCCTGCCTCTCTGTTCTGCACTAATGAGGCCTCACCTGGAGTACTGCATCCAGATGTGGTGTCCTCGGTACAGGAGAGACATGGAGCTATTGGAGCATGTCCAGAGGAGGGCCACAAAAATGATCCAAGGGATGGAATGCCTTCCCTATCAGGACAGGCTGAGAGAGCTGAGGCTGTTCAGCATAGAGAAGAGAAGGCTTCAGAGTGACCTGAAAGCAGATTTTCTGTGTCTAAAGGGGGGCTATAAGAAAGAAGAGGACAGACTCTTTGTAGAATCTGTTGTGCTTGGACTAAGGGAGATGATTTCAAATTAAGAGAGGAGACTTACATTGGATATAAGGAAGAAGTCTTTTACAGTGAAGGTAATAAGGCACTGGAACGAGTTACCCAGAGAGGTAGTGAATTCCCCATCCTTGGAGACAGTCAGGGTCAGGTGGGACTCTGAGCAGTTTGATCTAGCTGCAGGTGTCCCTGTCCATTTCAGGGGAGTTGGACCAGTTGGCCATTAAAGGTCCCTTCCAACTCGAATGATTTTATGATTCTTTGATGGTCTTGTTGCACAGAGTTTCAGTATCACAAATCATATTTTCATTATCAGATGTAAGTGTTTGAATAGATTATTGGTGGTTTTCTGATTACACTTAAGCAATGTTTGCAGATTCATCTCGGTTGGAAAAGACCATCAAGATCAAGTCTGGCTATCAACCTGACCTATCAAGCCTACTATCAAACTACGTACACATCCACACATCTCTTAAATACCTCTGTGGATGGAGACTCCACGTCTCTTGGCAGCCCATTACAGTGTTAGACCACCCTCGCCATGAGGAAATTCTTCCTAATATCCAAGCTAAAGCCCCTGTGGCATAACTTGAGGCCATTTCCTCGCGTCCTATTACTTGTCACCACAGAGAAGAGACCAACGCCCTCCTCACTGCAGCCTCATTTCAGGTAGTTAAAGAGAGCAGTGAGGTCTCCCTTCAGTCTCCAGACTAAGCAACCCCAGTTTCCTTAGTCACTCCTCATAACGTTTTTTCTAGCCCCATCACCAGCACTATACTTAGTTATATTGCATGGGACTTCAGTGGGATCTGCTGATTCACTTACTGCGCTGTACTGCTGAGGGTTTGTATCTGCCATGCTTCAGAATAACTTGATTATTTTAATTTCGTTTTCATTTCATTGGCTGAGTTGAGGCTATGCTTGTTAAAACTGAAGTCAGTACGAAAGAGGTATAAGATTGTATGAATGTAGTTTTCAAGTTCTAAACATCAGGATCACAGAATAGCCGGAAAGAAATAGGATGCAGGTCATTATGGGTAAGAATGGCCTATAGGAATAATGAGATGCAACTCATTGGATGCAGGTCATTATGGGTAAGAATGGCTTATAGGAATAATGAGATGCAAATCATTAAATGAAGATAGTGTGATTGGATATCAGTTTTCAAGAGAGGTTATGGAAGCGTGAGTGAGGAATTGAGCGGAGGGAAAAAAGTATTGCTGCTGTAACTGAAGGAGGTGAGGAATGAGACGGAAATTCATACAAAAGTGATTTTAAAAAGTGCTATGTGTAAAATGTACAGAGTAATCTTTTCAGTTCTACTCAACACTGAGAATGCTTAACTGTAGTTATCGGTCCAGTTTTCAGGCTTCTACTCTTGCTGTCAGCATTGACCTTTTGTTATAGTTAGGGTTTTAGCTAGCTTTCATGCAACTGTGGCTCATTTTTTGAAGATTACAAATCCAGGTACGGTACGTGGAGATAGCCTTCTGCTGGTATGGCAGATTTTTTACTTTACATGCATGTGCTAGCCACTGATTTTTTTCCTTCCATGTGTGCATTCATTTCTGACAGTAGCATTTTTGCATAGTACCCTCTGTCTGTACTGATATTTCCCATTTAAGACATTCTTCCAGGTCCATTTTTTTTTCCTTTTTCAGAGCCAAAGGAATTATTTTCTGCAGACCACCCTAACCTTTGAAAAAGCCTTAGTGTTTCATTTAAAATAAAATACCGCCATGTGCATCCCAAAATTTCTGTATGCTTAGCGTTAAGTGCTGCTAACAGTCATAGTATGTTGTAACTAATCCTCCAAGTCTTTCTTTCTCTCTTAGATGCTGCCTTCTATTGCATGTAATCTGAGTGGTTCTGTTGATAACTTTACTAGGCCAGAACACTTCTGCTAAGGCTTCACATCTGACTGAGCTTCAGTACAATCCATTTCAGTGTCTGCTGAACACCTATTTTGTATAAATTTATCAGTAAACCAGGATGAGAAAAAGTCTATATACACCTGTATTTTCCTTTCAGTTTACAGTTAAAGCATGCACAAAAAAAGTGGGTGAAGGAGGAGCCAGAGATCTTTCAGGAGGTTCAGTAATGATTTATAACAGTTTTATATTATTACTCTGTGAGTACTGACTACATGTCTGACAAACCAATGCAAGAATTATATGTGATCAAGCACATCTGCATGACAGCTGGTAACAGACGAGGATTTGAATTTAGATCCTAGATACTGAGATGCTACAATAGAATTTCTCTGTGGTAGAGATAGGGAAGAGGAAGAAATGGCAGGGAGCAATTACTCCTACAGCTTTCTTTGTTTTTCCTACAAGAAAGTTAAAACACTCTTGATAGTTATATACTGTTAGAATTTGACGTGTTGTGTTTGTTGGTTTGCACAAGTAATTCCTGAGTTTACTAAGGTAATGCAAGAATGAAAGGCATTTTTTCTTGGCAATGTTTTTGATGATATTTGATCTTCAACTTCCACTATGTGTAAATAGTGGTGATCGTTGCTCTGAAAAAATGGCAAGATGCCAAGATCCAAGTGTAGGTTTACCTAGGGGCCTCTTTGGTTTCTTGTCCCCTAGCCACTGCTGTTTATGCTGCACACACAATCCAGACACACAGTTTGGAAGGGTTGTGCAACTGTCCACACTTGCATATGAGCTCTCTCCAGTACAGTTCAGATCTCTACCTATTCATCCACCTCCTGTGAGGACAGATATTTGTATGCATTTGATTGTCTTAAAGTGGGCATTTCTTTGAAATTTACTGAGTTAGGAAGTAACTGCTTTTCTTACACTGGAAGAATTGGAAATAATAAGACTACAAGGGTATGCTTGGATTTTCTCCTACCAGCCCTTACAAAGAAAATCCACAGTTTTGAGATTTAAATATCAGCTACATTTTGTGTTGAGTCTGTGGTTAAAGTCTACATTATGATGACTGTTTCTGGAGTCTACAGAGGATGCTGTGGCCAGCATAAAGAAACTTCCTTATTTTGAAATTCATTCTTAATCACCCATGAAATTAACTATTGGAGTCTGCCTTGGAGTTGGCACAGTCTAATAGTAGGGGTTTTAAAAATATTTAACAACATATTTGGAAACAGAACTTTTCTGTTCCTTATTTATGTGTTTTTGGATGTTGGCTCTTGCATGAGAAAAGTGCTGTATGCTTTACTGAATACTGAATTTAGAAATCTTGTGGTTTCTGTTGGCACTATAAGGGAGCAGCGAGTCTAAGTCTCTGGTACTTGACGAGAACTTTTTTGTGTTTTAATTATTAGACGCATGAATAGAAAGCCAGCTCAGTTCAGCTATTGTGTTTATTGCCTTTTTTATTCACCATAAAAAAGCAATAATTTTTCTGGATTATTATCTTTAACACGATCTGCAACTTGAAATCAGAAGAAAGCTGAAATATTGTTAGTTCTTTCTTCTTACAGTGAGCAAGAAATTGAAGAAAAAATCTATTGAGAGATGTTGAAGTGTAATATTCTGGATTTATAACCCAGTTAAATGTTGCAGTTCAAGTCAACTCAACAGTTCATTAGGAGTGCCTATAGTACTTGTGCCTTGTGAAAGTACTAGTTAGGATTCCCCATCTTGTCAGTAGGCCAGACACTTAATACAAAATGCTGGAGTAACAGCATCGATGGTCAACAGAAGGGCAACTGATGGCAACCAGAAGGGCAACCTGGACTTCTGCAAGGCTTTTGACATGGTCCCATACCACATTCTCATCTCTGAATTGGAGAGTTAGATTTGAAAGCTGAACCATTTGGTGGATAAACAATTGGTTGGATGGTAACAGACAAAGTGTTGTAATCAATGGTTCTGTGTCCAGGTGGAGGCTCAGGGGTCCACCTCGGGACCAGTGCTTTTCAACATCTTTATCAATGACACAGACATGGCGATTGAGTGCACCATCAGCAGGTTTGCTGATGACACCAAACTGAGTGAAGCAGTTCATATGACAAAGGGACCTGAGCAAGCTTGAGAAGTGGTCCCGCATAAACCTAATGAGGTTCAATAAGACCAAGTGCAATGTGTTGGGCTTGGACTGAAGCAGTCCCAGGTATGTGTAGAGACTCACTGAGTGCCACTCTGTGGATGACCTCAGGGTCCTTGGGGACTGAAGTCTTGACATGAGCCAGTGGTGTGTGCTTGTGGCCTAGAAGGCCAACAGTGTCCTAGGCTGCATCAAAAAAAGAGGTGCCCAGCAGAGTGATTGTCTTCTTCTGCTCTGAGGCCCCATCTGCAGTACTGTGCCCAGGCCTGGAGCCCCCAGCATAAGAAGATGTGGTTTGGTTGATGCTCTGTCCCTGGAGACTTTCAAGGCGAGGCTGGATAAGGCCCTGAGCAACGTGATCTAGCTGCAGTGTCCCTGTTCATTGCATGGGAGTTGGACTAGAAGGCCTTCAGCGGTCCCCTCCAACTCTAAGGTTTCTATGATTCTATTATAAGAAGGATGTGGAACTGTTGGAGTTCATGCAGAGGAGGGCACACAGATGATCAGAGGGCTGGAGCACCTCTCCTGTGAGGCAAGTCTGAGCCTGGAGAAGAGAAGACTCCAAGGACACATAATTGTGGTTTTCCAGCACTTGAAAGGAGCTTGTCAGAAGGGAGACATATTTTTTACATAATCTGATAGTGATAAGACAAAGGGGAAAAGTTTTAAATTATAGGAAGAGAGGTTTAGATTACATGTTAGGGTGTTAGGGTGCTCCATCCCTGGAGGCACTCAAGGTCAGGTTGAATGGGGCCCTGGGCAGCCTGTTCTAGTGATTGGTAACCCTGCCAATGACAGGGAGGTTTGAGGGCTTTGCAGTCCCTTCCAACCCACGCCATTTCATGATTCTATAAGCCTGATTGCAAAGGTGGCTTGGTAATGGAACCAGAGTCTGCAGGGGAAAACTGACATAAGTGAAAGCACAGCTAAGGTATCATAAATGAGTGTTGCAAAGTTTAAGTGATCCAAACTTCAGCACTTGCATATATTTGAAAGAACTACCATGTTTAAATTTGGTTGAAAATGCTCCAAAAATTTGTTGAGGTTTTCTTAAAGGAGAAAGGAAGTCAGACAAATTAATTCTTCATTTCTCAACAAGTACTGGCTTTCCTGAATCTATTTTTTATGAAAAGTTGTGTATATGAAAAATATTTGGCCAGATCTAATAAAGCATTTGAAAATTATATCCTAAACATTGCTAGCCGAACAGAATATTTCAAATGAATACTAAAATTTTAGAATTAAATTACTACCTTCTAAGAATTTCAAAACCTGTCTTTCACTGGAACAGTTTTTCTTTAAATAAAATTCTAGCTTTTTGGTTTTGCATTGTTTTTTTGTTACATTTTACTTAAGAAATGTTTGGATGTCAGTTAAGATTTTTTTAATGAAGAAGGAAAAAAAATCTGGTGTTTTTGTCTGTGGAAATTTTGCAATTAAATTCTGGGCTTATTGACATTCTTAGGAGAAATGCAGTGCTTCTGGTTGGTTTTGTACAACCTATTAATAACTTCTTCAAAGTTTTAATATTTCATAGCACTTAATGGAAAAAAAGACACACAAGTAATATGATAATGCTTTACTTGCCAGTTTATGAAGCCAGAGTTGTTTTATAATGGTTGTAACAGCTGGGCAAAATTACGAAGCTTTGATCTAATGCCAAATAACGTGTCAAATTACCATCTGCACAGCAATGCTCGTAACATACATTGTACAGTAGTGTATTGCTTATCATAAAAATCAAATACTAACAGGTGTTTAGAACTTCCAAGAAGTTGTACATATATTTTTAAATCACACTGATTTGAGACTAGCTGATAGTCATCCATACTGGTATCAAAGGTATGTGACTTATTTTTATAAGCACTGCTGATCTAAATCATGGTTTTTACCCTTCAGTGGAAGATGAAATATATAAGCAGCATAGTCTGATAACAACTTAGAAATTGATAACTGATGAGAGGCATGTGAAAATTTTAAGACTGAGACTCTCTTGCTTTTGGCCAATGAAATCAACACTAATGAAGGAATTGGCTTAAAATTTCAGTTGTTTTTCATGTCAAAATATTTTTCAGAAAGAATATTAAAGTTACTGACAGATCTCTCCCAAACTCTTATCTATAGACCAAAATAAATGTAAAATTATAATAGCATGCTACCTTTCATTTTAATTTGTGAATACTATTGAGTATACCTTCATGAAGAAGAGAAAAAGTAAAAATATTTTTAACCTAGTGCTGAATTAGGAAGACCTTGCTAGTCTATATTTGGAGTAATGTGTATGTTGAAGTCATAATATAAAAGAATCACGAGCAAATCACTAAAGAAAATTCCAGTGCATTTAGAGCTTTTCAGTATAACCTGCTTCTGTGATTTGGAGTATCATTTCTGATGAAGCCTTTAGTACTAACAGGCTAACAGAAAACTTGTATGTGTAAGTCAATAAGTGTTGTAGTCAATTTTGTAGGTCTTCTGCAACTATTTGGTAATGAAATAATTTTCCTGGAATGTTTTAATAATTTTCCTGTTTGAACTGAAAACCTTTGGGGAGTCTCTGGAGAGGGCAACCAGGTAGTTTCTGCTCAAGCAGAATTCTTTCGAATACTTTCTTTAATTTGTATGATATGTCCTACGTCTTTTGTTCTACATTAACTGTAAGTATCTGAGTGGCTACTTGGGAGTAACTTCATCCACCTTTCTGATGGCAACATGGCAACTATTTCATGCACTGTATGATTTAAGATAGGAAATGAAGGACTGTATTCCCAAATTTTTATGAGGAAATATAATTACCCAGACTAGAATTTGGCTAGAATGCAAAGTTTAAGTTGCTGTCTGTGCAAAAACGTTCTGTTTTTGTTGTTGGTTTGTTTGTTTGTTTGTTTTTTTCATCTGATAGGTAACTTCAAATAAAGTTGTGTGAATTCAGAATTGCTATTGATTACTTTTGAGATCCCAATATCTGAGTGTCTTCATGCTGTAAGTTATTAAGGGGCAATGCTAGTTTAAAACAAATTTACTACCTTATCAAAATGCTTCTGTTTCTTGCTGTGCTGTATAGGGTTACTTTAAGATTTCTTTCTTAGTGATCTGGCTTGCATACTCTTATCTAACATGATGAAACTACTGAAAAAAGTGACATAGCAGCAAGCTGCCTTGAGCTGTGTGAAATTTTTATAGCATCTGTACTGTGCTTTACCTTGGACAAGAATACTTCAGTCTGGTTTTGGTCAATATGTTTGTAACTTTTTATTCTGCTCTGAAGATTCTGTTCTTGAAAAGTTAAGATAAATGTATTTCACTGCATTCCAGCAACTATTCCGTTCTTAGATCGTGGCACTGGAGTTCTTCTTCTTTTTTTTTTTTAATGAAATCTGTTTCATTTCCATTTATTCTATGTTAAATTTTCAGTATGCTTCAGGTAGCTTTTTCAAATTCAGAAAAGTCATGAATTGAAAAGGTTAATTTTTAAAGGAAAAATAAGTTCAAAATGGTGGGAGTGTTTGCTTTTCAAATTAAAAATTGAAACAACTTAAACTCCCAGAGTCTTCTCACATCTCCCTTGGAAACTCCCTCTTTTACTGTAACTTTGTGGTCTTGATGATATTCACAGAGAAGCTGATTTACTGAATAAAGAAGTTCTTTAAGCTTTGAGTTTTGGAACATTACCAGTGTGTCTGAACCCAGGTTTCAAATTTTACTGGCATTTTGTTGGCAAACCAATTTTTTGGAGTCCTTTCTTATTTGGGTATGTTTCCTGACACCTTTGGCTGTATGGTACTGTGTTTTAAAATTCTCTTTTCCATATTTTTTTTTTTTTTAAGAGAAAAAGCCTATAAACATATATGGAGGATTAATTATGAAATATCTGGTATAAAAATAGAGAAGCAAGAAAATTAGCAACTGAAAAATGCAGTAAGCAGGCAAAAAAGAACATTTAATGGTACTTCTACCCTGTCTGTTCAATAAGCTTGATTTCACAAGCAAAGCGTGTACTATTATGGTAATTTAAATCAAGCAGAAATACGTATGTGGTAAAGAAGAGGTGGTTCGGTCTTCCCTTTTACTCACTGGCTTTTTTACTCTTACTTCCCTTTTGCCAACAAGCAGTGTTCATTTACAATGAGCCAGAGCATTGATCCAGCTAAAAAATAGCTCACATGGCTTACATGCCCTACTAACAGTCTTCCTATTTGCTGTAATTTTGTTTAAACCATTTCCAAGTATATAGTATAAGTTGCCAGTCTATGTCGTTCATAGTATCAGTAGATTATTCCTTGCTGAAAATATCTTATACGCGTCTTATACAGGACATTTTTTTCTTTTTTTAGTAGTATTTATTTCTATGAAGTACAAGAAACTAGCATTTCAGTGTGCCAGCACTTTTTTAGTTTTCCACAAGTCTGGGACGTTGTAATTACTTATGCTTTTTCATGGGAATATAGGATATTAATATATCTAAAGAGTTCAAAGAGAATTTGATACTAAATGGTCCTTTCTGTACCAACGTTGCTACAGGGAAATCCACTATAACGTGAAAAAAGCTATGAATTTTTGCAATAGAACAGAAGAGTGCATTCATGTAATAGTGTATTCTGGCACATATTTTGCCGTCTGGATATAGGCGAAGTTATAACAGAGCAGAGCAGTATGTTTCCCATCATTTAAATAAGCGCCACAAGGATTAACAGTTTAGGTGTTCTTCTACCTGTCTTGGCTGTGTGAGTCAATGTATTTGGGGGCTGTGTATTGCACCTGGTCGTGCATAAAATGCTGAATGGAAAGTGGAAGATGTTAAAGTTAGGTGTTAATCAAGGTTAGTAAGAGATTATGAAAATTGCTTTAATCTAGGAACATATTTGGGATAGGGAATTCCAGTGATCAGCTTTTGGGATAAGCTGCTAATTCTGTAATTTGTAGCTAATGAGTAGTTGCTGATTAATCTCAACAGATAGAAACACTAAGGCTACCAGGTTTCTGTACATTTCCTGGAATCAAAGAATCGTTCAGGATGGAAGGGATCCCTGAAGGTCTCTAGTCCACCCCTCTGCTTTTAAGAAAGATCAACAGTGAATTCAGACTAGCTAGACAACAGTCCAGTCACGTCTTGTAAACTCCACATACTGAGATATTCTACAACCTGTCTGGGCATCCTATTCCAATGGTCAGTTATCCTCAGAGCTCAGTGTCACTTGCAAACTTGATTGAAATGCATGTTTGGATATGATTTATGGGTGGGTTGTTAGAATTAGGGTAGTATGGTTCGGTTCCAGTTGGACTTGATGATCTTGAAGGTCTTTCCCAACCAAGCAATTCTATGATTCATTTTCTCTCACAAGTCATCAGTAAATATATTGAGATAATAAACAAGATGCATCTCAGAATAAACTCCTGTGGAACTGCAATTTGACCAGCTTACAGTAGAATACAAGCCATTAAACACTATTTTTCAATCCCAGAATCCAGGCTCGACTGGATTATTTGCTCGACTGGTAGCACACACATCTAGATCATTCCAAACTGGAATACAAGATGATTGCAACATTTGCCCCATTCCATTCTGGGGCTTCCCCTTATCTTTATGACTGTGAGGACAGAAAGCAACCTTGATGTGACTGACATCAGCCAGCTCTTTCAGCACTCTCAGATGCTTTCATAGACTTGAATAAGTCTAGTTTTCTCAAGAGATTTATGAAATCAGTTCATTTCTACTGCTTGTATTTCCTCTTCTGCTCAAACATATGCATAAAATCCCGGGAGATATCGTTGGTGAAGACCAAGTGAAAGAAGAAATTTTGTAACTTTATTTAAGCTTTATCTGTATGTCCCAGTCAGCTATGAGACCTCATTTTCCTTGTTTATTCTAACAGAGGAGCAGTAGAAGTTCTTGTTGCCAGTTTTCTTGCCAATTTCTACTGTAGTTGAGGATTGGCTTTCTTAGCATCATCCCTGCTTGTCTGGACAGTATTTCTGCATTTTTATCATGTAGTCTGTCTTTGTACATTCTTCTTGCATTCACAAATTTTTGTTTTAGACAAATCAGGCACCCTGTTCATCTAACCTGTTTCCTAAATATTGTGATGAGCTGTTGTGTTGGCAGGGGAAGTTCTTTAAAGACTGGGTTTGCTGAACTCCTATGTCTTTTAGAACTGCCTCTTATTAAGATGCCACCTACCAGGTCTTGAATTTTTGTGAAATCCAGAATTTGTATGTGTTACTTATCTTCCTTATTCCTGTCAGAATCTTTAATGGCATTGAATCGTAGTTGCTATGGCCTAGACTACCACATACTATCACTTCCAACTTGCTCTCCCTTGTTTGTAGCAGACCAACGAGTAGATAATCTAACATATGGGTGTCCCACCTTTTGTCCCTGGGTTGCGTTGACAGAAGAGTTGTTGTTTTGGGCCGCATATAAAATCTGTCGTATGGTTAATGTATGTAAGTAACAAAGCTTCCTTTTAAAATATGTTTTTGATTCAAATATTAGAAAAAGAGGGCAACAAAAACATTAAATCAATGGGATACTTGGCTTTTGTGAAATTAATGCATCAGTGTATGGTTCTGTGGAAGTGGTTGCAATTCTTAGTGAGTTCTCAAAGCATTTATCAAAGATTTTTTTTTGTTCCTATGCTTCATCCTTGAAAAGAGTTGTTCATAAATTTATGTATTCCCAAAAACACTAATCAAATACTAATTTAAAAGTAATCGAACTTATAATACTAATCAAAGCTAAATAAAAACATATTGCATATTACAATTTATTTTGTACTTTTGTGGATTTTTGAGATGTTGAAAATTACAAAATTTGTCAGCATCACACAAGTGAATGTGCTCACTTATGAAATAATTTTACAAAATATTACATCATTCCTTGTCGCTTATGCTGTCTGTACTCGAGCTACGCATGATCTACCCATGAAAAATAACACTAAAAATCATAGTAATGTTAACAATTTATAATCCTGTGGGGCTGCATTGCTAGCTGTTCAGAGCCTCATGCAGTCTGTGTACTGCAGATTGGTCACACTTGACCTAACATTTATGCTAAGAGCTTGCCTTTGGCACCCTCTAGAAGTCACTTGGATTGCTTGCGTCCCACTTTGTTTCCTTTTTATCAGTTGTCAGGGAGATTAGAGTTTCCCATAGGAATCAGGATCTGTCATCTGCAGACGTTCTCAAGCTGTTCAAAAAGTCTTTTCTCCTTTGTCCTTTCAGCCTGTAACAAATTCCCTCCCACCATGATGTCATTCCTTCTGGCTTCTGCTCAGATTGTGGCCCACCAGCCCTTAATCAGATTGCCACCTACTTTGCAGAAGAACTGCATATATTTGAGCTGTTCCTTCAGGTTTTCATGTTCTCCTGAAAACAAGCTTCTAGATAGGGAAGAGGGACCCGTATCAGGACTGCCACTAAGAAAGCCTACAGTGTGGACTTGAGAGATCTGTTATGCTTGGCCAGCATGCCCTCTGGCAGGCCTTTCAGCACACACAGCCTGGAATCAAACACAGCACCATGCAGTTGAGTGCTATGAAGAGGAAATGGAGAGCAATGGAGAGTTTAGAAAAAATGCTATTGGGTATCAACACTGCTTGTTTTCAGACTGGATGTAGTGAACAAAAACAGTGGATATAAAGCAGTAAAGTAAGTGTTCAGGCCACCTTTTTGTCCAGAATAGTACAAGAAACTTATCAAAAGATATGTTATTTTCCTTTCAGCTAAACATTGAAAGATTTTATGTTATTTTATAATTTCCTGTGTAAACAGTAGTTACAAACAAGCTATTTGAGAGTGGGATTTTCAGAAACTTGGAGTGAAGGGAGAAATCTGTTCATAACTCACCCACTTGTGCCCAGGTATTTTAACATCTGGAATGTAATGCTGCCTGTTGTAATACCTCTGCAATACTGTAACACAGCAGGATGCATTAATGAGAATTTCAACCTGAAACCCACAACATCAATGAAATTTATAGTTGTCAGGCCGCTAACATAATTCAAACATAGTTTCTGTGGTTTCAATTCCCATACAACATTCACGTCAGAAGAAAAGTCATTGTGTTGAGTAGTTATAAAGACAGATACGTTCTCAGACTTACAATTTCTTTTAAGTAATTAGGTATTGTTTATTGCTCTTGACAGCACTCATGCTATGTGTTACAGGATGTATAAAAATTATGCTAGAATCTGTTTTCATATTTCAACTGTTCTAATATTCTTGCATACCAAAAGCGCTTTGCTTACACTTCGGAAAATCCCACAAAAATGGCCAAGGCAGAAAAGAAAAATTTACATACAATTCAAGTATCTTCATCTGTGGCCAGATAAGTGCTGTCTGATATTTTTCCTGATGGGTAAATTTGTTTTCAGATGTTCCACGTTTTCCTGCTCTTGTATTTCAGTGTGGTCTTTTGACTTAATTTATAGAGCAATTTTGTTACAGAACAGAGTAAAGAACAAAGAATTTCACAAAGGCAAACATTTAGGAGAAAAACTTGGTGAACATTGTGATTAAGTTACTTTGTAGGAAAATGAAATAGTTACGTCTGCAACTGATTAAGTTGAAAGAAAAGAGGGGAAGTTGAAATGCAAAAAAGTGCACGTACAGTTTCTCTTTCTGGAAGGGAAAATACAAGTTGTTTCTCTCAGAAAAAAAAGCCTAGCAAGCACACACAATTTACACAGCCCCGAAGCTGAGTGACGGTTGTGTTGTTTTCTTCTCTTTTACTATCTTAGACTTCATGGTATTCCCAGAACAATCTCAGGAAATAGTAAAAATAAATCTCTCTCTTGCTACATCAGTCTGGGTATTAGCGACTTCCCCATGTTGTGTCCATCTTGAAGAACATATTCATGACCCTTAAAAGCACAGACTCAGTCTCTGTGTTTAATAAGTTGTTACCTGCTGCCAAGCCTCTAATAGCTACATTCATGCATTCTGTTGATCATATCTCTTTGTTCTACAGCCTGTGCTTTGGATTCATACTTCTTTTTTTACTGCTTTGATTATTTTCCTCCAAACGTGGCAGCAAATTACTTTTTTTTCCCTATTTATAAACAAGTATGAACAGAGAAGAAACAGAAATCAGTGTTTTTTGACAAAGCCTGTAATCTCTTCTTAACTGAGCTTCCAAATTTAAATTAGATTTTCTTGTTGCAAAGCTATGAACTTGTAATTGAAATCATGCTGTTCCCAGATGACAGTGCTGAAGCCACATGGGCATAAAGAGCTGCCTAGGATTTTCTGCTAGATCCCGGCATAAGAGGAGGTGTTTTCTCAATGCTGACAGTAGATTAGTGATCATAGTCTTGACAAATAATTTGTAGTGTCCAAAGTTATGATTGTCAAACTGTAATTCAGTGAAAGAGATTGTCAAAGAGATCTGGCTGCTGTATTGACAACGTCTCTCTGATTTTGTGGTCCTGTGGAAAAATTTTGCTGGGTCTGTCAAGGCTTTTGTTAGTTTTGGTTCAAAAACATTTCTAATTAGTAAAGACATTTATAGTCCAGGCATTATTTTAGTCTTCAAATAATGTACCATTTTGATCATTATGAAAGCAAGACAACCCTTTGAAAGCTATTCTGAATCTTCTTGCTATTGATGTTGCCCTTCGAGTTACTGATGTCCTTTTCAAACTGCAAGGTAGGACATCTGACTGGTTCCTTAGCATGATGTCTGCCAAAATACTTGTGTCTGGTGAGCACTGGGGCCATGCTTGTGCTTGGAGCTGGTCCCTTCCACACAGTGATGCTTGATTTCAGAACTTTAAGCACTTTTCATATGTATCTGAAATTCAGAGAAAATAGTTTTGAAAGATTGGGCAGCACTTATCTCTAAGACAAGACCACTTTTGTATGAATGAACAACGTTATATTTGTGCCCATTTTAGAAGTAGAGTTTTAGACTATTAATCTCTCTCTGAGTTTGCTTTGCTGGCACCATCTTGAATATCTATTTTATCTGTGAAGTAAGTCTTCCCAAAAATGTGAATTGAAGAAGGATCATGGTACAATTCAGATCTGTTTTAAAGCAGCTTGAACAAAGTTCTCACAGTAGGGTTTTTTTTTCTTCTTCTTTTTTAAGTCTAGCATTGACTCATTTGGTGGTGTTAAAGTGCACTTTCTACTTATCCCCAGAGGAAAGTTAGTATTCTTTTAAGTGAAACTATTTTAAAAGCAGAACACAAGCCTAAAATAAGCCAGTGTTCTCTAGAGCTCTCAGAAGGTGTAGATTTATTTACTGTAGTTAAATCATAATTAGTTCTCAGGGGATAGTGTATCTTTTAAACTGCTTTATTGCCACCATATTGGTTTTCTAAATAATCAGAAACTGCTGCTGTTATATTCTATAGTATGAAAAAAAAATTGCTTTAAGTAGAAACAAATGTCTAGAATTGCTAGTTGTCACTTACTGAAGATAGTAGCACACAAAAAATAAGCAATTCAAGAAAATATGAAGAAATGCAAAACGTGTGTTATCGGAAGGCACCTTGAGTGAACTATAGCTATAATTTTTTCCAGTGTAATAGATACAGTAATGTTTTACATGATAATTTTTCAATTAATCGTTTTAAAATATTCTAATGCTTTTTGCTCAAGAATAAATATTAACTGAAAAAGGATAAATGGTAGCGCAATGTTAATGTAAAATATTACCTGATATTTAAACCTAAATTCTCATGAATGTAGCTTAGTGTTCCAGCTGATAAGCATGTTTTTTTTCCTTAATTGACAGGTTAATGTTCAAGTTGCCTGAGGAGATGGGTTTAATAGCAATCGCTGTTCGACAAACACAAGGGAAAGGTTAGTAAGTTTCCTTCTAGTTCTATAAATGCATACTGAACATACAGAATAGAACATTTTAATGTCACATAGCACTAAAGATACATTATAAGTATTTTTTGATAATAAACTACAGAATAATAGTGTCCTCTTCTCTTGCTTGAATTGTGGATTTAAATTCAAAACCTAAGTTAGCGGAGACCAAAGTAAACATTTTCAGGATGTTTGGTGGCTTTTGCAGAAATGATTTACTGGTCCTCTAGTTTCTGCCAAAAAGTCTCTGCAGTCATGCAAACTGCCATCACTATGCATTTAGTGTAATACAAGTCAGACTTCCAAATCAGAACTCCTTTTTGATTTAACTGCAACAAGACTGGTTCTTGACTTGCTCTGAGACAGAGGTTCTGCTGAGTCTGCAGGACTGTCTTAAAATGTCACATGGGCTTTCACAATCTTTTGCAAGCATATACAAGCAGGTTCTGCCTTTTTCTGTGGAAGATGCTACCACTTCTTTAAAAGTCACTTTCAGTTTGGTGGAAAAGCACAGTGCCGAGGCTAATAAGCTCTTCTAAACATAGATCTACATGAAGATGGTTAACCAGTTTCTGGCTGAAATCTAGCTTGTGTCAAGATGATTCACTGTATGGATGGATTTTTAGACACACTCAAAATATCTTCACAAATACTTCTTTTCTTAAACAAAGCAATATGATCTGGAAAGTGTTTGTTACCCAGTACCAGGAAAATATTGGAAACAAGTCATTTAGGACATTCTAGGAAACCAAGTAGCAGCATGCACATTAAACAACCTGCTTGTTTTTGTGTTTTTAAAGAAGTTTTGCACTTTAATCATTTTTTCTTTCAAAATCAGTTTGGAAACTTCTGTACAGGACTTACTGTATGTTCTGAGGTGGGTACAGCTGAATCTTCCATGTAGTTATCTGAATTTAAAAAATAAAAAAATGATGTTTTTATTAACGTTTTTTCTCTTTCATTGAAGTTAATTTTTTCTCCCCCTCCCCAGGTCGTGGCGGAAATGTTTGGCTCAGTCCCCTTGGTGGTGCACTATCCACTTTACATATCACAATTCCTCTACATTCCAACTTGGGCCAGAGAATTCCTTTTATTCAACACCTAGTGTCCTTGGCAGTGGTAGAGTCGGTTAGATCATTCCCAGGATATGAGGTATCTCATCTTAATTAATCTCAAAATTTGTTTCAATTTTCATTAAAATCTAATTTTTACTATGTCTTCTATACATTGAATGACTCAACACTGATACAGGGGTGAAGAACAGTAGTAAGTTTATACATACTTGACTATTTATGTTTTAAGAAATCTAGTATGCATATGGAGAATACTGTCTTTTATTGAGCTGAGTATACTACCCTCACTTCTCTCATAATCTGACAAAACTTAAGATTCAATCTTCAGCAGTGAAGAAAATGTCATTTTTGTTTGTCTAACAATTGAGTTAATTTGTTTTGGTTCTGAAGTAGCAGGGGAAGTGAGAGGAAGGAAAAACGAATAAAATTGACAAATCCTTTTCTGCTTTTTTTGTCAGTGCTGTTTCAGTGGTCACTTTATCCCTTCTAAAGGATTTTTCCAACTCTTGTTTAAGGTTGAAAACTGATTTCTAAGGCAAGAACTTAGGAGTATTGCTCTCAAGAGGGAATCAAGTGTCCTGTCATCAGTATTAAAATGAAGAACCAGTCTTCTTCAGCACCTCATATATCTCCTTTTTAATGTTACCATTTCCTAATATTTGCTAACTATAAAACTTTGGTATTTTACAGAAGTAGTTAACTAAAGCATATGTTTCCTATATTACAGAAAATCAATGACTTATACACATTTACACATGAACTTTATTATAGTGGCACCCAGTAGCTTTGCTGTAGTTTAGGGTCTGTCAGCCTTTCTATTAAAACCTTCTAACTTCAGTGCTTCATAACTTGACTATAAAAGCAAAATGCTTCAGGCTAAAATTTACAGTATGAAGTATTTGGCTGGAGTGAATAATTTAACCATTTATAATGGAAGGGACGAGGGTTAGTTTTACAGAATATGAGTCTGACTGGGGAAGGAGTTAATTTAGGAGTTTTTGCTTCTGTATGCCTACCTGTGTCTTTTTATTCTATTTTATTCCATTCTAGATGAACAATGTGACTGACATACTAAGTGTTCATATAAATATAATGTAAGCTAATAAAGTAGATATTGTGGTACCAAACTTATTTGGAGTAGCTTGATATGACCAAGACAAAGCTACTCAATCTCTTTGACAGTAGAGAAACACGTATTAAAGAAATCTTCCAGTATACAATAATTGAGAGGATTTAATTCTGTTGTCGTGGTGTCCCATCCCATCCTCCCCTGCCCAGTAAATAAAATACAAGACAATGGATTAAAATAACATTGAGGGTCCAGACTCAAATACATTAAAACAAGGAAATTCAAAGATTTATCTGAAAGTCAAAGCTTAAATTTTCCCTTTGGACTTGAGCATCGCTTGGCTTTTCTTGGTGTCGGTTGAACAGGCGTACCACAGCAGCTGAAAACAATGGGCGAATTTAGAAAAGTGGTTTCATTCTTACTTCTAAATTTCCATACCTCCGTGGGCGTATGTCAGAATCTTAATATTACTTTAACACAATGTAATGTGGTTCACTATCCCCAGAATCCATGTCAGGATTTCCATACGCAGATACAAAATACATGTGTCTCAGTTTATCAGCCAGTCATTGTTTTTAGGATTCTGTCATGAATGTTTGCAGCTCTAAATAGGCCGTGATTGAGGCTTTTGTTCCGGGCTCTTTTTGAGAAAACATGACAGTTCCAATTGTAAGTTTTACTATCATACGTTAGTGCTGCAAATTCAAACAAGCTCATATTCAGAGAGTGTTTTCCTTTCCAATTCTGAGAACAGCATAAATTTCTCTCTATAAAGGAAATTAAGAACATGCTTCATTCCCACTGTGGCTTTCCCATCATTTCTGTGACATTGATATTTATGCGGAGCCTTGTTTTGTGGCAAATAACACAAGTCTTTACTGTGTAGTTTGCATCATTAAATACATCATCAACTTGGTTATTTTTCATGTTTGTTAGTGACGTAATGCTGGTGTGTGGTGTCTTACAGGTGTATGTTTTCCTTAAATAAGATCTGCTGAGCTCTCCTTTGGTTACTGTCAGAAGATCTCTTAGCACTGATAATACTGTTTAACTGTGCTGTATTGCTATAAAAGCTTTCACAGTGTCAAGAGTTGTTTTCCATAACAAATACGAATTGGTGATATTCTCTTAAAATGCTTTGATAGCGAAATCATTTAGTATTTCCTGTCCGTGTATGTATAATGGACTCCTCTCTGGCCTTTAAATCTGTCAGAAAAGTGGACACGAACCCAGGTGCAGTTTTCACACATCCTGTAAAGGGATTTCATATCTACAATAGGAGGGAATGTGACTCTTGTAGTCCTGGAGCACCTCCCATAATTTGCCTCTTGGGATATGTTCGTATGCAGTTTTTCAAGCTACAGGAAGCACATTTGCTTTCTTTCTGTGTTTAAGTAGCCGGTGCAAGGTTCAGTTCAGTTCTGTAGTTACAACAAAAACTTCTCTATTGCACTGGAATGGTGTCATACAGCACAGTTTGTGTTTCCAGCTCCGTGGCATTGCTTGAGCATAGCTTCCGAACGCTTGAATGTATTAAGGACGTTACTAAAGCATTTACGTGGCTGTTAACTGGAATTTCTCCTGTCTGCTAAATTTCCTTTCTGATATTCAAAATGGCATTGTCACCTTGCCTGGTTTCTGCAAAGATCCTCAAGTCTAGCATTGATATTATTGTGAATTTACTCTCATCACTTGCACTTCATCTGTAGTTTTCCATGTGTGCTGACACAGTTTGCATCTTTCTTGAACATATCCTTCAAATCCTTAATAGGGCCTAATGAATGAAGTAAGTGAAGAAAAAGACCTCATAATTTTGACGCAATAAATCTCTAGCACTGTTTGTCCTCCTTTTGGTTGCTCTAAGCCATTATTATCTACCTTACTTTTTTAACTTAATAGAAACTTTTCTCTGACAGCTGCCAACCTCCTTAGTAAAACATGTAACCGTGTTATTGTGGCTTTTTAGTATCAGTTGTGGAACACCTGAAAAGGTTCTTATTATGAAGAGCTGAAAGTATCACATTCCGTTTGGCAAAGAGGTACAGAAAATATAGAATATGGAGTGATAAATGAACCATGTTCTTCTAATAGTATCAGAGAGCAAAGTGTTTCTAAATGTGTATGTTTTTGTTTCTTTAGGATATTGACCTGCGAGTAAAATGGCCAAATGATATTTATTACAGTGATCTTATGAAGCTTGGTGGAGTTCTGGTAACTTCTACATTTATTGAAACAACATTTCATATACTTATTGGTAAATGTCTATTTTCAGACTTCTTTCTTTTTTCTTAAAGAAATTTGTTGTTAATGTCTTTATTAGTTCAAATGATGAGAATAAGTAGTGACAGCAGGCATACAGAAATGAAGTACAATGTTCAATCAAAAGAAAGCACATAAGTAAATGTTTTCATACATCTTAATAATTCCATATGCTTTACAAGGAAAAAAAATATGCAAGCATCTGGGCTCATGTAGTGGGGTTCAGAGAAAGAGCATTACAAGAGGAAGGCAAAATGTCCTCCTTGATGTATTGCAAAAGTAATAGAAATTACTAATTCTTTTTAGGTTTTCTTTTTTTTTTGCAACTGACAAATAAGGATAAGTAAACAACATGCCCTTTTAGATTGGGAGAAGAGCTATGTACACACAGTAATGTTTTCATTTCTCCTTTCATCCCTTTTAAATCCATTTGTAACTTGTTTTTGCTGATATCTTTCCAGAAATTGGAATGTTGCCAGTGAAGCAGTAGCAGATTAATGATTGGATTAATTAATCCCTTTCTTTAGTTCTCAGAAAAAGTCAAATTTGCTAAGTAGCTGGAAAGGCTGAGAGGGACAGGGCAAGGAATAGCAGACATTTGTTCATTTAATTTCTACAAGTTAGCAAGACCTGTTCCAAAAAGTCTGTACATTCTGGCTATATTTGGTAAGGAAGATTCTTCTCCTAATAAGCAGCAGCACAGTTCCATCACAGGTGCTGAAATATCTGCCAGCAGAAACTCTAGTCTGTTTCCAAAAACAGTTGTCTGTGATGTGTCTGAAAAATGAGTGCAAGTTCCTTAGCAAGTATTAAAGATTAAGTAAGATGATTTTTTGTTTTATATTTGAATATAGCATGGTAGATAAGTAAAATGTATTGCAAAGAAAATGTGAACCTGACACTATTTATGTCAAGATGCTGTAAATTTTAAGATGCAAACAAGCAAAAAAGTTGAAATAGTCACCAGCTTCATCTGTGATACATGCCTAGCCATAAAATTTTCTATTTAATTTTTATATCCTCATTCTGTAGATAATCTGCATGTACAGAGTGGTATGTTGCTCTGAGACACTAGTAAGAGTCTCTCTGTGCTCCATCAACAATTTACTGCTTCCATATGTTTTCCCAGAGCCTGAGCTGATTAATGTAAAAAAAGTAAAAATGGATGAAAAAACAGTTCATCGTATCAATTATTTTTTACATATTATAGGTTAGCTTTGCACATTGAGCTGCTTATCGTAAACACCACAACATTCAAATTCAAATGGAAATTTACTGTGTGCATTCTATCTGATGTCCATAGGTGTCATTTTGGTGATGATATGTCTGAAGTATAAACAAAAACATACATTTTCATCAGCTTTCAGTCTTAAAACTTTGCAGCCCAAAGAAAGTTGCTTTTCATATGCTACTCCAAGAATTGTTTCCGTCATTTCAGTGATGGCACTGAGGGCAGTAAGTGTGACTTGTGATATCTAACTACTTGTGTTAGTAGTAGAAGTGAGATCAGTCTTACACAACAGGAAAGCCATCCTGTTGGAAGTTATCCTCTTTCTATAGTCTTGCAGATTCCTTTCCTAACCTGATTTTTAGTACTAATAAAGAATATACTATGATGATAATAATGATGAAAATCACAGGTCATTAATTTGCCTACACTGCTTTGAGAAGTGCCTGAGAAGAGGCAGACAAGAAACAGACCTGCCTTTTCACCTGTACCGTGTGCTTCAGGCCTCGCAGATGGCACAGTTCATGTTTACATTTTTATGAAAAAGAGCAAAAAAAAAAAAATTCTTTTTTTTCTTGGAAGATATTTGGAAGAGGAGTTCTATAGAATATTCTTCATTGTTGTAAGGGCCAGATTCCGAACAGATGTAGGTAGCAAAATATAATTGAGTTGAAAGAGACAGCCAGTGTGCTTGACTTGCAGAAACTCTGTCTACTTCACTGTGCAGCTAGGGCATGGCTGTATGGAATAGAGGAGAGCAATGCATAGATGCTCAAGCCAGTGCTTGCCCTTGAATTGAAAGTTGTGTTAGCCACGTCAACATACCGCAAGGTCAGTGCTAAATGTTAATTTTTTACCCTTCTCACATGGGCGAAGAGAAGGTGCTTATGCACCTAATATTTTTCACCTTAGCTGTCTACATTCCAGCCAATAGGTTTATTCTCAGATGCTACTGCTTCAGCTGAGCTCATCATCTCATTGTGTTTTTCATGTCCATTTCAGTTTTTGGATGTGTCATCAGCGATGTTCATACGTGCACACCTGAGTGCTCTTAGTCTGCAGATGGACTTAAAGGCCACATTATGCAGCCTGACAATAAAAACTGCATCATAACGACCACTGTCATTCCTTCTTCACTTGTATTATGTTTGAATCGTTTTGTACTCTATTTGAGTTTAAATAGTTGAGTTGTGATCTCCTGGCACGACACATTATTTTTTCCAATTAGTTCTCTTTCTGGTAATACGTTTCTTCATCTTTCAGTGGGATTGATATCTTGGAATTTGTTACTGTGACTTTCTTTTATGCATTCTTTTATGAGTTAGAAGTCACAAACTTATTTTTGATGAAGAGATCCTTCTCCTCGTAGTAAATAAAAATTAACAACATATAAGAATAGTCTGTGATAGCAAATTTACAAAGCAATGCATCTGGACCTTCCAGCAGATGGAGGTGCAAACTTGATTGACAGGACTGGTGTTTTATCATAAATATCTGAGGAAAGAAAAGTCCAAATTATTAGGAGAAAAAAATAAACAGGTAATACAGTATATTTCTTTACATCCCTCAAAGCCTGTTTCAGCAGGCTGCAGAAAAGGTCCCAAGAGCCACATTTAAATCAGAAAGGCATTCTGCCAACATTATTCTAGCTGGAGAAATTTCAGTGAGAGACTTGAGGCTTCTAAAAGATAGGCTGTGGTAAAATAGATTAAGCAAACTGGGGACTAGCACAGCAAACTTTAATTTTCTGGGTTTTTCACAGCAAATCAAACAAAACTTGTCAGCTGAATAACAACGCTTAATTTTCAGAAAATGAAATCGGCTATCTGTAGTAAACAGAAAATAATCTTAATTACATTTAGACTGAAAAATAAAACTCCATCCGAGAGTATGATACATGATTTGCTTTCAGTTTCCACACTGTCAACTTCCAGTAAGTAAAAATTTCTCACCTGGATATTGTACAAGTTACCACTTAATGTCTTCCTAAACCTAAAACTTGTGATAGCATAGCCTTTTGTTGAAAGATCTGTGCTGGATTTGCTTCCACAGTTTTGAGGAGATACTTTTAAGGACAGTAAACAAAATCTGCACTGCAATTTGTAATTGTGCAAGTAAAGAGTTTTAAAGGTGTAAAAGACTGAAGAAATACTGTTAAAATCCACAGAGATAATCATTCTGTGATTCTATTATATATATCTATTAGCTAAATGAAGTACAAACATTTTGATGGTAACAGAATATTCATAGTTACAGATGCTATGCTGTTCTTTTGGTTTGTCTTCTTCAGGCTTTGGATTTAATGTGAATAACAGCAACCCTACCATATGCATCAATGACCTCATCACAAAATTTAATAAGGAAGAGGGGACAAATCTGAAAGCTTTAACTGCAGACTGCCTTATTGCAAGAACTGTAACTGTGCTAGAGAGGCTTATAGATATTTTTCAGGAGAAAGGGCCCAATGGAGTTCTTCCTCGTTACTACAAGTACTGGGTGCACAGGTGAGCATAATGTTTTTTTCCAACATTCTTTTTTGAGGTAACTCATAGATGTTTTGTCTTCCATTTTAAGTGTTCTACTAGACTGCCTTTGAAACTTAATTGAAGTGTATTCCTAAGTAGGATGTGATACTGTAGGTAAGACTAAACACAGTAAAATCGGTGGATAGGTTAAAGAACGTATCTAGGTATTTAACATGTATCATTTGAAAAAATAAAAAACAAAGGAGTTTAGAATGATTTTGATTTGTATAGCTAACAACGAAGCTCCTGTACTCATGGTCTTTTGGTCTTTTACCAAAATTGAAAGAAAAAAAGGATTAATTGTTAAGTGAGATGCAAAAATACTCTAGTTGACAGGAGTCCTCAAAGTTATTTTTCAATTGTTTGTGCAGTCAAGTAATTAATAAATGTCTGGTTTTCTCCATTTGCAGTGGTAAGCAGGTTCGTCTCCACAATGAGGAGGGCCCGTTGGCATGGATAGTTGGGATTGATGATTATGGATTCCTTCAAGTTCATGAAGAAGGCAAAGGTGTAGAGTCTGTGCATCCAGATGGCAACTCCTTTGACATGCTGAAAAACCTCATAATCCCAAAGCATTAGTAGTTCTCAGAGTTCACAACACAAAAGGAGGTTCTTCTTTACTATTCAATACCAAGTAGTTAAGTTTGCGTAGAAGTGGGAAGAGTGTTTGATGGTTTGTTTGCTTGGTTTTCTTCTTCCTATTTCTGATGTCTTTTGTTCTTTGAGATGTATAACTTCAACAATTTAAGAAGAGTTAATTATCTTTTTGATGAAGGTGTTCGTTTTTCTGTATTGTCTTAAAAACTCACCTATGTTGCCATTCTTTGTAAGCATCGATTCTTTTAACAGACTCTGATTTCAACAGAATACTGTGCAATGAACAGAACTTTTTCTTCAATTACTCACTGTGAGAAACCGAAGTGGCTAAATATTTTGTTTTCTGGTGTCTGTGTTTTTATTGTGCTTTAGCACAATGAAGTACAATATTTGCATTTTAATTAGATTCTGATTTTTGCACTGTCTGCAGTGGAATCATCTGGAGGAGTTCATCATGTATTTCTGAATTACTGGGCTTAACACCATATTTAGATTCAGGTCTAAGTAGAGCCTTGCTGACTTGGTTCTTTTTCACATGAACACGTACAACAGCTTACATACTGTGCTTTGGTCACAGGTATGCAACTCTGTCATGGCTGCCTTGAGTTTCTGGAGTGTCTTCCATCAACTCTTAAGAACTATGATTGGTTAAGCCAATTTATTTTTAGCCTGCTCTTTGCTAATTGGATTTAAGCGAATCATCTCATGTCTCCTTTAAATCAGTGTTCTGAAAGGGTTTAGCCCTGCAAGAATAGCCCTGTGGGAGTCATGACTAGTATAGCTTCTGATTTCAATACTCTTATACAAGTTCATCACTATAATAGTGATGAAGTTAAGTGAATAAGAGATGTCCCAATCTTAAGATCCCTACTTCAACCACTATGCTGGAAATGACAAAACATAAAGTTACTTGTGTCCAAATTCTCTTCCACTGCTTCTGTTTTCTCCAATCCCTTTCCCAAAGCAGGCATCTGTTTTTTCTGCTAACCACTGAAAACGAGGTTTGACATCTGCTGACTAGCAGGATGCTTGCTTTTGGGGCTGGCCACATGGTTCTGGGTTAGGTGTAACAGCTTGGTTGCTTGGAAAGCAACAAGAGGTAGGCATGTGGGAGCTCCTGTGTGATAGGCAGATTATTGGGTTTCTCTCCTGTGCCAGATGACTTTGTATTCTGTCTGGCCTCAGAGCACTTCAAATGGTTCTCTCAAATAAGAAGTTTATCATAGGTGTGATGTGGCCAGCTTCATTTCCTCAAGTAGGCAACACCACTTATTATGTACCTTGTCCCTACTAAAGTTGGATCAGCCAGATTGATTTCTACAAAGCACTTTTGTCTACCAGCCAGAAATGGGTTTTTTAGGTTAAAGTTCACCTCATAAACAATCTGAACTTGTTAGTAGATTGTTTCAGTTACAAAGCCAAGAAGTCTTAAAGCAAAGAAGCTAGTCTGTAATGGTAATTTACAGTAATCCTCACATATTAGGTTTTAGGTGGTTTGGCAGCAAGTGCTAGAAATTAAGTTGTCCCTCTCACACTTGGGATTTTACGCTCCATATCGCAATATATCAGTTTGTGTGCCCGGTTGTCTGTCCCCTGCTGTTTTGTTTCCCCTTGTGATCTGTGTCAAACAAGACTGCACACCACTACTTCCTAGAATTGTATGGGGGAGTGTAGACAGCTGTTAACTGGCTTAGCTGAAATGATGTACAAGATCACCAATTTTTCCTTTTTCCCCCCAGATGCTTTCCAAACTGCTTTGGGCTGTTAATTTTTGGCAACTACCTTTATTTCAGAATCAAGCAAATATTATCATAAAATGATATGTAAATCTGAATTAATGAAGTTTTTAAAGGAGCCCATTTATATATACACGTGTAGTATGTATGAGGGTGTGTATACGCACAACTTCTGTGTGTGTTTTCACTTCTAATTCTACCTTTTCCTTCCTAGCTGTGGAAAGCATAGCTCTGTTACTAGTTTTTGACCATAGAATTTTTAAAAACTTTAGATCTGTAGTTCTCAAAGTGTCTGTTTTGTTACAGTAGAGTTTGCCAATAGGAAACATAGTTGATACCACTTCTATTTCAGATAGAGTGATGAGTGCTGTAGAGTTTACTTTAAATGCCATGCATTACTTCTTTACAGCGTGCTCTTCCTTACTCTAGGTGCAGGGACTGAAAGAACAATGGGGAAAAAGATAAAGCATGCTCCTGGAGGAAGGGCAGAATGGGGTACTTGCAAAACTTCTTAGCTAAACAAGTGCTGAGCAGAAAGCAGATGTATTTTCAATACTAAAATGCTGCAATATAATAACTGCTATTATTCCTATTTGGCTTTCTTCATATTCTTTGCAATGAAACACATGTTTTATTCTTGCTTTGTGTTTTAAGATTATTCCAAAACAAGTTTGGGAAGAAACTTAGCATTGAACTTCCTTTCTGAAAGTGAGAATTATCAGCTGTGGATTTGTCAGAGCATTGGTAGGTGATGTGGGGATATTACTTTGCCTCTATTTTTAGTGGCCTCTTCATGCATGTCTGCAGCTACCTGCTGTCTTGGGCAAATGGCCTTGAGTTGAATGAGGTGTCTGTTACAGACCTGACCTTTCTTTCAGAAAAATCAAAGAACTTCACAAAGAAAATGCGTGCTGCTTACAGAGAGCATTGGAATAAGGTCATTTTGACTAGCAGCTGCTACTGTCAGGAAAGCCCATGAACCTTCCTATACCACACTCATCCCTAGGGAACATCTGGGAATCACAGCCACTGATTGTACTCTTATTATGGCAAACTTGTTGCATGCTGAAAACCACAATGTTTTTCTATGAAAATCATTTTTAGTATTGTTCTTTACATAAGACAGACAAATGTGGAGTCGTGTGGTCTCAGAACGTGGGTATGGAGAGACTAGGGCATCTCTGGACTCGGAAGTAATGCACTGAAACTGTTCAATTTTATTAAAATGTGGAACATTTTGTCCGTGTGAGGTTGATGTCATATCTTGATGAAGTGCTTTCATAGAACATTAATCACTGTGTATTTCTGTGACTTCCTTTTTTTTTTTTCTCTCAGATTGTTACACATGTTCTCATCACACATTGTGAAAATATCTGTAGAGGTTGTTTGTCAGCAGGGAGTCTTTTTGCAGGGCGAGCTGGGTGTGTTGGCACCTGTCTGCATTCAGAACGAATACGTGGGTTGTGTCCCTACAGGACCAATGCTGTTTCCAAAGATTTGAAAAAGAATAACATACTTAACATGTAACAGTTCAAGAAGTGCATCTCACTTCTATTAAAGGTTTTATAAGATTTCAGAGGTTTTTAAAAATCTGTTCAGGAAATATCATATACTTCAAGGGCTATTATCTAGAAATAATATTGGAGTATTTAATTCTTTATGCTGCTATTCTATTGCTCAACTTTGTTTAATTTCTCTGCTTTTTCTGATGCAGCTACAAGACTTCACAAGTCTAAAAAAATTACTCTCTGCAACTGCTTTGAAACAGATAATTGCTATAAATGTTTTCTGAAGTACAGCTTAATAGCTGTCATGGCAAAGATTTGTGCTGCCAACAGCTGATGGATTCCTGGGGGGAAATGCTCTGATAAAGCCATCTGCATGCATAAGATGTGGCAGTGATGCACAGCACTGATCAGACAGCAAAGAAATTAAATCTGGACTGAGGTAAGAACAGAGGTCAAAAAACAGTGGCATGCAGCCGACTGTCATCTTGTAGCAATCAATTGATTAAGAGAACTGCAGGGAAGAATTGTGAACTGATGCTGCATTTGAATATCTTGCATTAGAGTGTTTCGTTAGCTATTCTGTATTATTTTCAGTTCTCCAAGACTCTTCCTTTAGAATGCAATGTAGCTTAAATGGGATACAAATCCTTGTATTTTGTAAGACATTAAGAGTCAAATTAAATGTTGAATTGAAATAAATTTTCCAATATACAATGTGAAGCCCTGTGTTTTGTGGTGAAAAAGAAATCAAACTCATTTTTCCTTTGGCTACAGGACTTTATTATCATTTTAACAGTTTTGTTTTACATAATAAATAAGCAAAAATGCTTTACATTTTTAGGGAATACATATATAATTTTGAGCATTAATAGATTGTTTGGTTTGCGTGCTTTTTCTCCTACATTTGCCAAATAGCTCATATCTGCATTATATAAAAAAAGCAAAACCTAACGTTCAGGAAAAAAAAAAAATGACATAGTAATACTATCTCTCTGTTAATTTTGAAGTATAACTGAAATGTTGAAAAAATCCTTTGTGCTATGTTTTGTGGTTTTTAGAGATGAGTACTGATATTCTGGGAGGTATCCTTCAGAAAAGCAGCCTTTCCGCTTTATCGCAGTGAGATACGCTCAAATTTTACAACTTTAACCCAATGTACTCAATTTCGTTAAATTACTGAAATGCCCTTTAGAAATGACCTAACTACTGTCACCAGGAGAGAAGTCTGTTCCCGTACCACCTTATTTACACTGCACAGTTTCCATGAATAGGAGAAAAACTTTTGAGACATCAGTATGGGAGCCATGTTTTCAACTTTAGGTTTTGGTAAGATATTCCCTCTCTCAACTCTCTCTCTTCCATTCCACATGTACTTGCTATAGCCCTGCCCTCCCCCGAGATGTACAATCCTGTCACGTTGCACGAAAGAGGCATCTCTGATAGAAGTATCTATATTAGCTCACATATGTACAGTTGAAAGAAATTTGGGCATTTTTTGTAATGTAGTCCTATTCCCACTCCACTTCTGTGACATAATTTTTTCCAATTGCTGGGAGCATTGCCACTCTCAGTGGCCACATCGCATTCTGCAGCATTAACGTACTGTGAACATCTGTAGTTTAACTGACTGAAAGTCAGTGTCTGAACTCATGTTTTTCTCTCGATGTAATTTGCTCACATTCCAGCTGTGAATATGCAATTGCTGTTTCTATTTTTCAATGGCAGGAAAAATGTTTCACACGTTTGCTTTTTAATCACAGATCTTTTCTTAAATCTACAATGCATTATCAGATGTGAATGCGTAATTGAGTCGTTATTTCCTAGCAGGGAAATTCATGTATCTGAATCTCATATACTGTAAAACTTGTGTGGGAGGGTGATGGAACACCTCCTTTACTTGAGATTGTTGAATAAAGCCTGAAAGTGTGAATAACAAGGTAGAGGCTGGAAAAATATTTTGTGGTATTTTAATGAAAAATATCAGTGGAGGTTTTTTGACTGAAGCGTAATTTATATGTTCCTGAAAACATGTTTTTGTAATGAGAAATAGTTAGAAGAACAGGAAAATACAGCAGATTGACTTTGTGTGCAGCAGTGCCACTAATGAGGTATTGGGAGACATGCAGTATGAAGCAGTTGTGCATCAGGTTTCTTTTTAATGATGCAATGTCAGTTTCTCCTTAATAGGGCATGGCTTTAATTTGAGAAAATTAACGTACAGGTCTTAGCATCATTGTACCTTTTAAGAAGTTGGTTGCGTTCATTAGGAACACTGGCTGGGAAGGCCGCTAAAGAAAGCCACTATAAAGCCAGCTCATGTCTCGGCAATTCATAACATCAGAATGATAATAACATTCACACATAACATTTCTATAGCTTTGCCACATTCTCCAGCTCAAGAAGAACGAAGGAGTGCAATTAAACTGAAGGTGTTGGTTTGGTTTCGCTCATTTTATGTTGTTGCTAAAAAGCCAGATCCGGTACTTCTGATCATATTTATCATGAAAGATATCTTTCATATGTTTTTTAGTAAATGAAGTCAGACGACTGAGTTTCCAAGCGAACATGAATTCAATTTCATAACAAAGCTTTCTCTGTTAAACTTTTAATCAAAAGCAATAAAAATACTGAAAATTATTTTCAGATGTGTTAGAAGTATTTTTGTTTACTCATAGCAATAAATATTCATACATACAAAGAGGTGACTGATTATTTTTGCTGCACGTAGAAGATGGAGGGCGTATAATTAAGAGAGTGTGTATTTCATTACATTTTCCTCTGACAAGGTGCAATCCATGAGCAAGTATTTTTCCATATTACACAAGCCAGGTAAGCATTTTCTTTAGCAAAGGTCTCTTTCTAGAGCGTCTGACAAGAGGGAGAAAGCTTCTAAAATGTAAACTTGAATTGGGCGAACAAATGGGGCTAAATAAGCTGGCTCAGAACTACAACAGCCTTCAGTGTTGGTATTTACATCTATTACGTGGGGAGTGTTCATTGTTTTGTCCAAAGCACATGAAGACTGTTTGGGGAAGCAATGGAAAGACAAACTGGACAGACTCATCAGTAAAACATTCACAGATCCTATACGTCTCCTTATTTCCTGGTTTGCAAACATTATGGAGAAGTGAAAAAAGGGGAAATCTATTCTTAGTAGGCTGGACAAAATTCAAATGTATGGCATATGCCTTCTACTTACTAGTTTATTGGACTAACTGAGACATGTGCAAAGTGTTCACTTCAAAACACTGAGGTATCCTGCTCTACTTCCAGTGCAATCTTGCATCTTGTGGTTGTGCAATGACTTCAGACTTTTCTTACTGAGATTGTCCATTGACATAATTTGTGAAGTGCATCAATCAGTCAAATAATGAATCTTACCTTCATGTTGACAATGAGATTTATGCTTAATGAAGCCCAGTGTGTTAAAAGCTGAACTTTTTCAAATTCAGAAGGCTACAAATAATTTTAAAATCATGCTTAAATGTTCATTATTCCCTTGACAATAAAGAGAACATTTCTGGTGCTAAGATTAAGATGTTATTTTGACTACCTGGTTTGAATAACAACAAGTCCTTATCCCAAAATATTGAGCAAAATACACTTTTTAGAAGTTTCTTTTTCTTATTATACTGTTTTTATTGAGGAATATCTTTAGCTCCTGCTGTGTGATTTGTGCCAATTCACCATGATAAGACCTGTAACCTTTTAATACATACCTTTCTATGTATTAACTTGTCACAATACCATCACTTGTTAAGATTAAATGGCGGCAGTAAAAATTTCTGAATACTGAAAAAAATGTGTGATAAGTAATAAATAAGCATGTTCCAAACTTAATTATGTTTGGTTAGTACAACTGTATTACAGATACTAAAAATCACCACTCTTTAAACAAAGTTCATTTGTCAGGACGTGTAACAGATGGGCGGGTAGCTGATGTAGGGTTTCACACTTTGTCAAAAATACCTAATCTAGAGTGTACAGTTTATGATAATGATAACAAAAAGAAAATAATAATATCTTGAATGTGTTTTGAGAAGGAAGGATTAAGGGAAAAATTGTTCTTCATATAAACCTCTGCATATAACACCTATCATTTAATTTTGTTGCACACTATAAAATAACAAAAATAAGATCTGCAACAAATCTTCTCACTGGCACCAGAGCTTAAGCTTTGCCAACAGAGCACTGAAGCGAGATGTATTCTTTTTTCCTCGCCTTGAAGGTACTGTCACACATGTCTTGCCAGGAACACACAAGTCTGTCCCTCATTGACCTTCAGCTGTGCTCAGTAAATGTAACTATGTTTTCTCATGCTTTTTGGAAATCATTACTGTTTGGCTTCTTAGTTAAATGTAAATACTCTTTTACTACTGTCACCTTCCATTGGCTATTATTACAGAAGTTCCAATATAATGGGGTAGGGTCGTTTCCTTGTGGGTTTCTGGAGAAGAGGCTGATGAGGGGCTTTGGTTTTTGTACATAAACGTATTTACTTCCTCAGAATTGTATCCATAATTTTCTCCTACGTGTCCCGTTGCTGTACATGATGAAGTTTGAAATGTGCCATGTTTGGCTAAAACGTGATGATAATTTAGAAGCACAAATGGAACTTGTCCAGAGGGTCTTACATCCATCACACGCTCACTCTCAGAGTCGTGATCAAGCTTTACAGTCATTCTCTCATCACTGTCCAGTTCATTTAGACTTGTAGCATGGTGACTAATATGCCCATATTTGGGTTCCTTCATACAAATCCGTCTTGTTTGTTCATACACTGCGGGCACAGGTAGGAGGTGACTTAATTGTCCTAAAGCTTTAGATTGGAAACATTCTGATTTTGGCAGCAAAGAGTTAGCAACTGAGTTTGAAAAAGAGCTTTCATTAATGCTCATTTTTTCTTGTAGGTCTCTGTTAAAAGCTAGCTTGTTTTCTTCTTTAATGAGATGGTGAGGTGGCTGAATCCTGTTTTCTATTTTGTTGGGTTTCATGATGCTGGAATCATAAATCTCTTCTTTGTATCTGCTGCCTGGCATAGGTGCTGTGCAACTTGTAAAGTTGTCGGAGAGAGCATCTTGGTTGTATCTCCTGTTCGATACGGGCACTTGGGGGAAAGAAAAAACATGTTAATTCCTGAAGACAAGCTCATACAATAGTTGGACTCTGACAGATTTTATGGCTGAACTGTAATACCCGTTAGATTTGGGTCAGATCCGAGTCCCAGTAAAGACATCAGAAACATTCCCATTTGCCTCAGTGGCTTTGGATAAGCCTAAAACACTACTGAAAGGTTAGAAAGCATTTGGAAAGACACTCGGTGTTGAGCAGTTCTCAAAATGTTTTTCATGCTATGCAAAGTGCTTCTTTTCACTAAAAAGCGTAATTGCATAATTATTAATCTCTGTTAATATGGTCGAATCAGGAAATTAAAGCAAAGAACTAAATAACCACAAACGTGACTCACAATTTAAAAACCTCAGACTTATTAAGCTCTTTTCAGAACTCAACAAATAATTTATCAAAGGAAGGATGATATTTCATCTTGATAAGCCTTTGCTTTTTTCCTTTGAAAAAACGGTAACAGATATTAAAAATGTCTATTGAAAGGCAACAGAAATACTTCATAAGTAATGCTGAATCTCAGCTTTCATGTAGTGAAACTGTTTGAATAATAAAATCGTGATCTACACTATACACTGAAAATATCCACGAGACTAAATTGGATGTGCAATGAAAATAAGATGATAGATTTTAAAATTTTAGCAGGGTGTGAACCTAGCGTATCTGTTCAGGCTTCTTCTCTAAAATATATTGAGAATCTTTTCTCTGAAGCTTTTGTATGCTGGCTAAACTCATTTAATTGTTTGAATTGTTTTTGTCATTTTTTGCTTGGCCTACATGATGTTTTCTTTTAGTACAGTGTTATCAAACAACAAATGATAAGAGAAAATGAACTGTTTCACTCCTGCACAGTATGGCTACGTTTAGGTGAGTGCTGATGTTCTGTGCTGAGTGTTTTGTATGAACAGTTTGGCAGTTAAACTACTCCTACAAGGCATATTTGAAGGTTTGATGTTAAATGTTCAACGAGGCACCAAGTTTCTCATGTTAAACTTAAGCTGAATTTTTTGCCATGTCCACTGAAAGTCCTGAACAACCTAAATGCCTTCTGTAAAAGGGATTTTCTGTTTTCCTAAAAATTTTATTCAACATTTTAAAAGTTTTGGAGTTCCCCGTAATAGTTGCTGACATAACTGCACCCGCTAATAATTAAATATTCCCTGTGCTATAGTAGACTGGGAAAACCTTCGTGTATAACAGAGGAAGCAGAAATAGCTCAATTGTACCTTTCTTACATGCACAGCTTCATTAATTTCAGAGGGAGTTGCACCACATAATTAACACCAGAATTTAAACAGAAATCTGGATCCAATTTCTTCTTGATCAACCCACAGTCCTGCAAGAAGCAACAACTTTCCAGTTCTTGTTTTTAATTTCTGTGCAGCCATTTTTGTACCAAGAGGTATATGCAGGCCTAACTAAACTGATTTCTTGTCATCTGTGGAAAAATGGCCCTCCTACATCACAGATCAAAACAGGGACTCAGCCACGTGCTTGAGTATAACTTAGAAACTTTCTAAGTATAATTGTATTACTGTAATCTTAACTCCACTTTTGGCATTCTTGTTATTAAAAAAGTCACCGTCTGAGAGTTGCTGATATATAACCAGTATGATTTAACTAAGCTGGAATACGAGTTTTGGTGTTTTTCCCAAACTTGATGCATCTGCTAGCCATGAGTTGGTTCTCATTGCATCATGAAGTACTGTTGCCTCATGGCTCTGCTCTCCTCTCTGGACAAAAGATTGTCCTTTCCCATTTTTAGAGCCCGAGCTTGTAAGAAGCTGAAGCATCACAGCAAACAGTTGGATGTAGTCTTTTTATTTCTTTTTTATTTAATCTTGAATTCTGCTCAGCTGATGGCTTCTTTTGTGGTCCAAGAAGTAATTTGCATACTCAGAGATTTACAAGGTATATTATCCTTTTTTTTTTTTTTTCCTATCCTGTGCCTCGAACATGGTTTTCATCTCTGATGTTGAGGAAGAAGGTAAGCATTTGGTTAATTGTTTGCAGGCTTCCATTAAAGTTGTCAGCACATTTGTGGAGTTAGAGCAGACAGTTAAGCAGGACAGCAGTGCAGCAGAGTACAGTAGTTTTTGTCCTCTTCCATTCAGAAGAGTTGGCATAGCTGGACTAAAATCTGCTCATCTTCCTTTGCAGATAAAAACCCAGAAGGACGTGGGAAGGACTCCTTGCAGGGAGTTTTGTCATACACAAAGACCCACCACTCTGTGCTGCAGTGAAAGGGCAGTATCCTCGGGTTGCTTCCAGCCATCCAGCACATGGGCAGTTATCAGGGTACCTGCCTCAGCCAGGTGCATTCTGTTCATTCTCACTCACTGGGCACCCTTTACAGTTGTCAGTGTCACTGCACTAATTTGGGATGCTTCCCAGCCCATTCTTCTGGCAGGGGAACTCGGCTGTGCTGAGTGACAGAGCTATTCTGTCATATTCCATATGTTCCATAAGACCATATATCATACAAGAGTGATAGTAGCTTCCAGAAGGCCCTTCATACACGCTTACACCACCTCCATTCATAGCAACTGACAATTGCAGCAGTGAGCTCTGTCCATCAGGCATCGTGTCGCTGCTAATTCTCACAAGCAGCCCTGCTTTCCCACTTGTGCATTGGGTGCAGCATACTCAATGGGCTTTTCTGGCAAGTTTTATGGCAGACAGTCAGTTATTGACTATAGACTATTGTCTATTTGGTGATAAGAGCTCACCTTCCCTGCCAGCCTGCTGAGAGTTCAGCATCCAACCACCCAAATGACAACAAGCAAGGCTACTCTAGAAGAAACTAGTCTGTAAAACATGTAATACCTATGCATAGTTGCAGTATACTGGAGTAGTTTTCATCCTGTTTAACCTGGTGCTGTAGTGAGGAGTGTTCCCTCCTGACTTTCACATAGTGCCGTTAAAGGCCTGTTGGTGTTCAGTATGGGAAAGATGCTCTCAGAAAAGATATTCCATTCATAAACATGCCTTTGTCTGACAAGAAGTGTCAGAGTCAGTTAAGAGGTAGAGCCGCTCCTTGTTTTCTCATTGCCCATAAGAAATGACAAAAAGACATCTTTGAATCAACGAAGAAAGACCAGTATGTAGAATAGACCTTCCTACACTTGGTGCATGGTCCAGGCAGCTTTGAATCCAAACTTCAGAAAACCTTGTCAGTTTTTACATCACAGATGAAGGTCTCTTCATGCATAATTGTCTTGCATAATTTTTCTTGGGCTTTCTGAGCTACGTTGATCTCAGAAAAGTATACTCCTGACAGTTCAACGTGATGCTAAGCTTCACGTGGGTGGTACAGACTGGCTAACAGCATGACTTAAGTGAAGTGTGGATACTCTGTACCACAGTAGCAGTGTAACCATGGAAGTGTACAAAGGAAACATCCCTGACTACAAAGATGGTTGATTTCTCTGAAGAGATTCTCATTTCTGATGAGTAGACCAGCTGGAATAAAGTGGAAGAAGTTTCAAAACCAGATTCTGAGGCAGCAGCATCTGATTTGCAGACAGTTTTATCTGCTACGTGCTTTTCCAGGGCTTTGATGGCTTGGCATAATCATCTTAAAATCTCTGATCTCTCCAAAAGACGCTATTTTCCATAGTAAAAGATGTCTCTCGCCTATGGTATTTTTGGCAGATGCCTCTGTGGATGTGATGTGTAATAGACCTAGCATCCAGCCCGGTTGCCAGATGTCATATTTGGCATTGCCTTTGGATTGAAGATAATGATGCTAAGCAGATCCTCTCTGCTTTGAAGCTTACTAGCTGTCAGTTTGTCAGTGAACCACTGGAAAAAGCAATAGTTGACAATGTAAGGAAGATCAGATGCCCCTTTTAACTCAAAGCAAAAGCTGCTTCCAAAAGTTCAGATTTCTCGTTTGCCAGCAGCCTCAGCAAAAGTACAACAGGACTAATTCTTCCTTAGAATGAGTTAAAGCCCAGAGCAACTAGAGATAAATCCTCTGTGTGCAACGGAGGTTGTTTTTTTCTTCCCTTTCCTAATGCTGCCTGTGAACTCCAGTAGTGATCTCTCACTAGGATTGAGTTGACTGTAATCTTTTTCCCTTCTAAATAGCAAAAGTATGAGGGATCTTGCAGAGAATTAGTCATATCAAGTCACTTTTCCTCAATTCCTTAATAGCTAAGCACCCGTTAAAGTAAAGTAAATCTCTGCTCAAAAGAAAACTCACATATTCCAACTTAAGCAACAAAAGTAGAAATAGAAGTGATATCACAAGAACTGCAGGTATCAGAGCTCTGTTTTCCTGGTCATGAAGAGAAGGTGCAGCTAGGCATGCGTGATGAAACTGAAAAAAACCAGCAGTTCCTTGCACTGATTTGTTGGGATTTTTTTTTTCTCTCTAAACAGATTTAACAGTATTCCTGTGGAATCCTTCTGGCTTCACGTATTTAATGGGAGTTGTCTGCCCACATCAACCAACCAATGGTAAATCGCTTGTCTGCTTCTATGCTCAATGGGCTTTTCTGGCACATTTTATGGCAGCCAGTCAGTTATTGAACAGTCAGTTTTACAGACTGTTTCCTAAACAGGCTGTTCTTTCCATATCCATTAGCAGTGTATCAGATCAGCAAAGGGGTGGATCTGCTATCTCAGTCAGTCTCACTGCCCCTATTAGTCTGGAAGCAGAGATGAAAAGCTGGTCTTCAGTACACAGGGACAGCTTTGTTCCTGCAGACTCGCTGGGGGTAATTGGCTTTGAACCTTATACTTCTCCTTCTTTCTTGTCCACAAAGATACAACACCTTCAGATAGGGCAAAAACATTTCTAAAACATCTCTTCTAGTTCAAAGCTACTCTTTATCACACCCAGCCCACAACACCAGCAAAAGGAAGTCAGCACAGTAGAGGAGCCTGGGCTCAGGAAAAAAAAAAAAAAAAAAAAAAAAAAAAAAAAAGATTTAACCTCTCTACACTGTAAGGAAATCTTAAATATCATTCATTTTCAACCCAAATGCAGGACAGTGAAATGCTACTGTCAGCTAAGGGACATTAGATGGTCCTTCAAAGGACAAAATCCTGGACAGAAGTTACTCTGTGGGAGACACTTTCAGTATCTGATACCATCTTCTGTTTTATGTAACACGTTCATATTTTAACATCAGCGGATGTACCCTTCAGATCTGGGATATCTAATGATTTATCCTCATGTGAATAAATCTACTACTTCCTCCATCCTGTCCATAAGGAAGTTAGAAGAAAGAAACTTTTCCAACTTATAATTTTATGTCAATCAGTCCAGTGACTTTCAAATAACCAAAACAGAGTACGCAGATAGGTGTAATGAGAATGAGATCTAAAGATTAGAGTGTATCTTTAGCCTGTTCAAATCATTTATAGCTGTGCATGGTTATTTCTTATTGGTTGGCATCTCAGATGTCAGTGTTTTCAGTGTTTCCTTCAAAGTATTTAAGCTGACAGTCTGTATGGAGAGATGATGCAGGTGATCAGGCAGGACCATTGAAGGTATTTTAAATCAAGCAGGAAGAGAGTGCATTTCATTCACTCATTCCCTGTGGTGACTGAAAGGTAAAGACATTCAGATTGGCTTCGTATTCAGAAAGAACAACCTTCAATTTTTATGGAAATAGATTGTGTTTATTTTAATTTCTGTATGTGGACTGAAGTGCATTTGTTTCTGACAGCAAAACGTGGAGACAAACTATGCCAGTGTTAAAGGAGGTGGTATCACTACCATGTTCTAAAAGTGATTCCGGTGATTGCATTTTTTTGATGCTTTGATAATAGAACCATGGAATCACAGAATGGCTCCGTCCCCTAGCCACCAGATAGGGCTGCCCAGGGCCTCATCTATCTTGGCCTTGAAAACTTCCAGATACAGCGCATCCACAGCATCTCTTCTCAGCTTGTGCCACTACCTCAGTGCCCTTTGAGTAAAGAATTTCTTTCTAATACTGAATCTAAATCATAGAATCGCTCACATTGGAAAAGACCTTAAAGATCATCAATTCCAACTGCAAACTAACCATGCTACCCCATACTCTATTCTCTTTAAGTTCAAAACAATTACCCCTTGTCCTCTCACTACACTCCCTGACAGAGTCCCTCTCCAGCTTTCGTGTAGATTCCCTTTAGATACCAAAAGTCCCAGTAAGGTCTCACCAGAGCCTTCTCTTTGAGCTCAACAAGTACAGCTGTGTCAGATTTTCTTAAAAGAGAGGTGCTCCAGCCCTCTGATCATCCTCACTGTCTCCCCCGGACCCTCTCCAACAGAACCGTTGGAGTCCCCAGAGCTGAATACAGTACTCCACAAGAGAAGAAGAAGAAAATCCCCTTCCTCAACCTCCTGGCCACTCTTCTTTTAATACAGGCCGGGTATGATTGGCTTTCTGGGCTGCAGGTGCACACTGTCGGCTCACCTTGAGCTTCCCAGCAGCCCCAGGTCCTTCTCCTCAGGCCTGCTCTCAATCCATGCCATGCTCAGCCGTCTTGAATTTGCCCCAGCTCAAGTGCAGGACCTTGGCTTTGTTGAACTTCATGTATTTTCCATGAGAACACCTTTCAAGCCTGTCAAAGTCCCTCTGGATGGCAGCCCTTCCCTCCTAATACACCAAATTAAGTTCTTATGGTAAACAGGATAAACGTAAATACTATAAGCATACTAGATGTTATGTTTCCATGTTTGTGCTTTTCTACATTTCCTAACCATCTTGTATTTCCTATTTTCAAATTACATTTACAAATATTTCCCAGACATTCCAGAGCTTTTCTTTTCCTTTTTTTCTTAAAGCGACACCCACCTTCATAACTCTGTCCAAGATTATGTCGGATGATGTTCACTGGCTGCTCAGGAAGATTTTTGGATGGTGACTGGCTGTTGGATACCAAGGAGTTGGCGTAATGCCACTGGCATTCTCCATTTGTCTGCAGCGTACTCAAGAAAAATCGAGCCACTTCACAAGGATTGCCTTGAGATTGCCCAAACTTAGGAGGCAGCATTTGCTTTTTGCTGCTGAAGACATGAGAGTCTACAGGGAAGTGTCCATAATGGTAAGAGAAAGGCAAGCTATATGACGGGGCATATAAAAGTTCACTGTTTTCTGAATGAAAGTTTTGTTCTTGAATGGTGGCAGCGTTCACTGCAGGGCTGGATCGCCAGTTTCCCACCTGGCTGCATTCCAGTTTGTCTGTTTGGAATGAGCTGTATTGCTGGGGGAAAGAAAAAAAATGAGGGGGAGAGAGTTAAATGACTAACTTTAATATGAAACAGCATAACATGTCATAAAGGCACCCAAAGCTGGGCCTCCTTGAACTGCAATCTCACTGGCTAAAGGGACTGGCTTGCCATGCGTTTAAGATTCTTTATCTTCACTGTGGTTTACCTTCACTTAACACAGAAACAAAGAACAATTTTGACATCCTAATGCTAAGGTTTTATTTGATAATTTTGCCAGTTGGATTTTAGCTAGTAAATGTAGGCAGTTTTGCAAATAACAGAGAGCATGAATTTGTTGCAAAGCACAGGAAGTTACTGATTAGTGGAGTTACATACCATGAATATGTTTTGACTGAAGCGTACGTGCTAGCTTCATTCGGTACTTTATAAGATAATAGTAGTCCCTCTCAGCGAAGCCTTAGAATGTCTCATGTTTTGTATCAGTCTCACCAACCCTGTTTCATGATCTTCACTGTTTCCCTTCCCATCTAGTTCTAACTCAGCCAGAGACAGTGACAGATATCCCAAATCCCATCCCAATGGTGTGTTTTCTAGGACTCCTTTTTATGAAGCCTTCTCTGGCAAAAGGAAACTACCAGTGTCTTTGTGACATTAAAAAATCTGCGCATCAACAGTGAATGAGATGCGTTCTACCCTACAACTATCCTTAATACATTGCCTTCCTTTTTTTTTTTTTTTTTTTAACCAAGAAAATATGTTGGGTTTTTTAAGGACTTTATATCCTCCAAATCCAAAAGTCTTTCTGTTTGCCAACTTGCCAGTGTTGTTTTGTACTGCTTGTGCCGTCCACCCCAAGAACAAAAGGTTTGCATTGTATGCTGGCCTACAAGGGAGTTCCTGCAGAAGAGCATACTGTAGTCAGTTGTCCAGTAAGTTCAGCTACAGAGGATCTCTATCCTGGCTCAAGGACTCTACCACAGTAACTGCAGGTAAATATTGCCAAGAAAGTTACCTGTTGTGGGTAAGGCGTTGTTCTGAGTTTTGCCTTCATTTTATTACTTTTGGGTTTTACTATTTTCCTTGTTTCCTGCGAGGTAGATACTGAGTTTCTGCATGAAAACTGTGACTTAGAAATGGTAACCTGGTCCAGTGACAACTGAAGTTCCTTATACTCAATATCTCTGCAAAAGAACAGTCCAATAAATTGCATATTCAGACATATCACAAATATAAAATAGCTCATTTGAAAATACGTATTAGCATTCACGATGTTTTCATTCTTCTAAGATTTTCACTGAGTCTGCTCAGCTGAGGATGCTGGCAAGCAGTGAATTTTACAGTCAGACTGTTTTCATGGGAGTCTATCACAAACATTCTGCTGGGTTAAGAGTTGACATCTTTGCACTAGATGTCCCTGCTCTCTGAAATTATTGTTCTCAGCCATCTGTGGTACTCTGTATTTTGGAATCATAACCACGTCAGCTGATAGGAAGACATGGATCAATTAATCTGACTCCTCAGTCAGGAGGTGGTCTCTTCCCTGTTCTCTCACAGCTTGCTCTGAGGAGAGGCAAAAGAGCAGTGTTCCGTTCCCAACAGCACAGTACCCTTGTAGCTAGACCAGAGGAAATGCAATGCTGTTTTTCTGACAGTCTCTAGAATTTAATTTCTCCACTGCTGTGTTCAGTTTCATTTGTTCTATATACAGGGCAGACTTCTGTATAAAAGAGGATAAAAAGCAAAACAAGAGCAAGCTGTGAATCATCTACTGAAACATAAATTAATATATTTTTGATGAGTAAGTTGTCAGTTTTTGTCAGTAGAAACAATGGAGTATATTTGTGAAAGGAAAACTAGAGGAAAACCTACTTCTCTCTCAGTTCCTATCTAGAATTAATTTCTATCGCTTCTTGGTGAATAACGTGGAAGTAAATTCAACTCAAGATTATGCTCTTATGACCCTGGCACAGTTTCCTCAATCAGTGCCCCAGCTCCTGGAACTCATGCTGGCTGTGGGACTGAGTATCTCCTTGGTGCTGTTATCTCACAGCAGTACAGGAATGAGCGTAGTACTGCCCAGTGTATCTATCAGGGTTGAATACCTGCTTTAGGTAGGTTAAGGTAATACACTGTGGTTGCTAGCTCTTATGCTTCAACTCTTCAAGACCAAGTAACAGATACGGAATTATAATACACAAACACAAATGACCCCACCTCACATGTCATGCAAACACAATTTACTCTGATGCAAGTTAAGAAATGAACAAACCTAGACAAAAGAGTGTGTAGTTCCTTGCCTTTTTCCACTGTTGTTCAATCCAATGGTGCCCACTATCTTTTTTTTTTTTTTTTTTAAACAGATAGTTTTTTTCAGGCACAGTCTATTTCACTATTACTTATCCCACTTATCCCATGTGGATTTCTGTCTCTCTTAGGCTTATATCATGATAAAAGTTTTGTAATACCTTTGTGGCTTGAACCAGAAATCAGAAATAGCAGGCCCAAAACACTGCACATTCACAAGCTCAGTGGGAGCTGTTTGTCATTGTGTATATCTGTTCAGCGCAAGTGAGGGAATCCTTGGTTATCCACCTATCCCCCAGAGGAGTAACATTTTCTACTATTTCTGTCTCATGAACTGACACTGCGATCTCTGCTAAGGAGCACTGTGTTGGGATAGCACCACTGTTGTTCTGACGATAGTTGCAGAACTGGGATCCAGACCTAACACAAATAGCTACCAGTGGTGCTATGCACTCAAACATGCAGTATATCATAGAATCATAGAATCACCAAGGTTGGAAAAGACCTAAGAGATCATCCAGTCCAACCATTGAAACAGTCATCATAAATACAAGTTTTTTTTTTTTTTTAGCTCAGTAAGCTTTTATAACTAAAAGGGGAGGATATCAGGAGAGCACAGTGGCTGAAGCATGCAAACACAAAATGATAACGGAAGACACAAGTAAAACAAACTTAAAGGATTTAAGTAATGAATCAATTACCGGTAACAGGTAATGGTACAAAGTATTTTGACTTACGTAAGGACATAATTGACACTCACTATGCAGTGAGGCCGTGATGAACGGCTGTTATGGACAATAGTAGCGTAGCTCTGCACCCAAACCCAGCCTCCTTGTTTGGACAGTAGTCGATAGTACTTGGTTGTTACTTGGCCTTTCACCAACACTGTGAGTAAAATACAAAAAAAAAGCATTTCACATTGCTTGGAGTTATGACCTAGAGATTCCCTAGAGAGATTTATTTGCAAGGGAGGGACTTCTCTTCCTCCTCGTCCTCTCTTAGACTTCCTTCTCCCACAGAACTTCAAATAACTTATTTGCACAAGTGTCTACCCTACTCCTTTATATAGTTTCACAGTGTCACATTGTTGTTTACAAATAGTATGTTGTGAACTATTTAAGTTTGTTTTCCATTCTTCTCCAGTTCACCCTACTTTTTTCCCTCTTATGTTCTGCAAAAGCATTTTCTGTTTCTAATCCTCTGACTGAAAAGAAGTTCTAGGCAGCAGAAGTATTTCAAGTGGACACAACATTCTAGTGTATTTGGAAGAACTTTCCGTATTCATTACTTGAAAGATAATTGTGTATTTTGCTGTGTATTTTATTCTATGTTGCTATGACCCTTCTTTCTCTGTGAGCTCTACATTTCAAAGGTGAACTCTAAAGAGCAAAATTGAAATGCTCTTCAGTTCTTAAACACGCAAAGGAAGGTGGGGCCAGAGGGATAAATCAGTTATCAGATAGATTTCACTAAAAATGTAATCCTCTAAACAACCTGAATGCTCCGTGAACTAGAACATTTTTACATAAGGCTATGCTATAATAAGAGTTGTGTGGCATCTCTAAATATTTAATTTAGCCACAAATGTCTCTGGTTCATTGCCAGGCATTTATCTTACGATTCACCAGAAGATAGTTAGCAGCCTTCAACTGTTCTTTTTCTCTTGTGAAAACCTAAAGTATTCTATTAGGAAACCCCATCTTCTCACTCTCCCATGCAATCGTTCACTTTAAATTAGAAAATAGTCTTGACACTCAAATATTGCAAGAAAAAAATGATCTTTTTAAAAAAAGATTAATAGCAGAAATTCCTTGCAGCTTTGTATAATACATGACAAAAGAATCAAATTACTGCTTACAAATGTAGAGTTTGTATTACACCGAACTCTTTATCAAACCTGAATCTACTTTTGTGCTCTCAGGATATGAGCTTGGTGAAGAATCAGATATATAATAAGCCTAAAAACCAGCAGTTTTCTTTTTCAGCCAACTCTACTAGAGCAAACGATCACTTGAAGTAAAAATATACAGACTTAATTAGTATTCATATAAGATTGTTCTGACAGAGAGGGCATCCAGAATTAAGCCAAGAACAAAAAAAGTGAAGTGTGTAATCATTTTTTATTTGTTTTATTTGCTACTGAATCATATGGCTATCAGTCATCACTGGAGTTGGCTTTTTTTTTTTGTTCACTTCTTACTTGGGAGAGTGTACATCTGTAACTTCAATACCAATTAGAGATTGCAATAATGTGGATAATAAATAGTCCAACAGAAGACTGACAAACAGAAACAAGATTTCTTCTTGGTAAAAAGCCCTTTAAGTCTGTTGCATATGGGTGCTCTCTCTGGACAGTTTGCTCTCAGCAGAAGATAGAGCATAATTAGACTTTTCATCAAATCCAGAAAATCTCCCTAAGAAAATCAAGCTCTTAATTTTTATAGACAGATCTTTCTGGAAGCATTAGTTCTTCTTCCATTGTCATAGAATCACTTCACAGAATCACAGAATGGATTGGGTTGGAGGGGACCTTAAAGTTCTAAGTTCTAAGCTGTGCCCACCAGCTCAGCTGCCCAGGGCCCCATCCAACCTGGCCTCGAGCGCCTCCAGGGATGGGGCACCACAGCTTCTCTGGGCAGCTGTGCCAGCACCTCACTGCTGCTTCAGCAAGAAATTTCTTTCTAAAATCTAACCTGAATCTCCCCTTTCAGTTTAAACCCACTCCTCCTTGCCTTGTCACTATCTGACCATGTAAAAAGTCGATCCCCCTCCTGCTTATAAAATCCCTTCAAGTACTGGAAGGCCTAACCAAGACCTCCCCAGTGCCTGCTCTTCTCCAAGCTAAACAAGCCCAGTTCCCTCAGCCTATCCTCAACAGAACGATGCTCCAGCCCTCTCATCATCTTTGTGGCTCTCCTCTGGGCCCAACCCAAGAGCATTTTTCTTGTATTCGGGACCCCAGGTCTTGACACAGTTCTCCAGTCAGGTTCTCACAAGGGCAGAGCAGTGGAGACAGTTCCTATACCCTCCCTGCTGTCCATTGCTCTTTTGATGTTGCCCAGGATACTGTTGTCCTTCCAGGCTGTAAGGGCACACTGCCAGCTCAAGTGCAGCTTATCATTCATCAGGATCCCCAAGTCCTTCAGCATAGGGTTGAATTATAGAATATGGCACCCATTTGTTCAGAAATCAAGGAGATAAATAAAAACATCTTGCAGGACATTCAAAAACCAATCTCTGCTAACAACAAACTACTGCTGTTTAGAGTTTGAAGTTTCTATATACGAGATTTTACCTCATACTTGCAGATGTTCTTTCTCATGCCTGCATTTCTACGCAGAATACTCAGGTGGAGGGTGATAGAGGGTGCATATGCACAGATATTGAAAAAAATAATGGGGAAAATGTATGCAAGTTTATAAACAAACCCACAAAATATATAGACATATATCCTGTTTAAGTGCAATGTATCTCACAAAGATAAATGTGTAACAATGCCACAGAAGCCTGTTCTCAAAATATTTGTTAATAACCAATACTGTGCCCTGAAATCACAATGTTTCTTGTGGTTCTGTATTCCAAATTTTACAGTTCTAGAAAATGGGGCTTATATTTTGGCCCAGATCATTTAACATATTTTTTCTAATGTGGCCTCCATCCTTCAAAACAGAATCTAATGGTCTGATGTTTTGCTAACTATCATGAAGTTCATCCAGATGCTTTGGGATCAGTTCTGACCTTTCTCTCTCTCTAATTCCTTTTTATTTTTTTTTTAAATCCCTGTTTTAGCTCTCCAGTTAAGACAGGACTGTAAAAGATGTAAAAACCACTGAGTACTGCAGTGTTCCACTTTTCTTCCTAATTACATGGATAAAACAGTATTTCTCCTGGGACAGGGGGAGGACTCTGTGTCTACTGCATTTTTAGCAATCTGGGGAAAGTCTGACCTTGACTAAAAGACAGTAGCCGTGCTTCCAATACAGAAAATAAGGTTAATTTCCATTTGACTCTTTGTTAAATTATCCTTATTTGATGCTGATTGGGAAACCTCAGAAATGGGAGTGAGGTAAATCCACTACCAATAAAATCTTCAGACTTCTTGGTGGCTTCCACTGCAATGGGATGGGAAGGATTCAGTGGCTTTACCCTTGGCTCTGACATGTGCAATTTGTAGCTGGGTGTTCCTCTGTTGTGGTTCTCTCCTCATTCACCAGGCAAGCTGAAAAAGGCATTGGGCTGGCTGGGCTCCCCTTTTGGTCTATCACAGATGTCTATTTTAAAAGGCTCCAGCAGGCTCACAGGCATATGGCTGGGAGTTGCCAGCCTACACTTCAAGATATCACTAAGAGAAATGAAATTCTTGGTTCCATGCTGAGAGCAGTTATTGTTTTAGTGTCCCTGGCACACACAGCCTTGTATGTCATCAGTCCAGCTCTTGAGCAGTGTGGTCAGGGAATGGTGCCCCAGTTCTTTTGCTCTCTTAAAAACTAGTGCAGTTCTGCCAAACGGTCTGATTACTGTGGAAGTAATAGCAAAGGCAATGCCATGGACAGTAAACTGTGTTCTTCCACCAGATAGCTTCTATAAATGCATAACTTGTGGGAAACAGCAAATCAGTTTGGGCATGACATCAGCTGGGGCTACGGCTTTTCCAAGGCAAAGATGTGACCCTTGTACAAAATTACAAGGTGCAAAGAATAATGATGTTAAAACACGTGGGATGCTCAAAGTCTTCTTCACAAAAAGATGATGGTAGAAATGAAAGGATTTCTCCAAAGCCAGAAAAGTATCTTTTATACTGGAATAGAGGAATATTTTGCCTGTACTAGAACAGCTTTTCTATCCTGCCTACTAGAATGCAAGATTCTAAAAGGCAAGGACTCATTATTTGTGTGGCCACATTTCCCCAGTTGCAGAGAAAACACTGTGCATATTGATGGTGCTATAGAAATAAATAACACTGTTTCAAACATCAGAATCTTTTTCATAGAGCTGGAAGAAAATCAAATGTTTAAAACAAGAAACCTGAGGCAAATATTCACATGTACATTTTCCTCATAGTCTGTTGTTCTTGTTACACTTCTAACTTGTTCCTCTCAGATTCCTCTGTTTTGTTCTCTGTGCTGCCTAACTTAAAGTTCACAAGCTTCAGGTCTCCAGTTCAGGATTGTTGTTTTTTCCCTCTTAGAAAGAGCAATTGGTTACACTGCTTTACATTGCTTTTCTTCTTTCCTTTTTTTTTCTTTTTTCTCTTAATACCCTTATTAGGTGTAAGATGTTTCTCTCCAGATTTCTTCATCAGATGACACTTAATCATCAGATTGTTTTATTGAATGATACGTCAAACCTGCCAGAGTTTTACTGTTCATGTTCCTCAGACATTTTTGCTGATGGATGGTGGGGGAGTTATAACAGTGCTCCCCAGAGAAAGTTTGTAGACTTTACATCTGTTTTAATAATTCCTATTACTTAGTATTTTGACAATGATTCTACGCTGTTCCCACTGTTGACCAAGCTTTTTTTTTTTTTTTCTTTTTGCTTCTTGGTACGTAGCGTCTTTGAAAATTTCATGAATTTCTCTGTGCATATTTTCATGTTTATATATTTCGTATTTTTCTTTTGATTTTAAAATTTTCAATAACTTATCTTTGTAATTCTGGTAGAGTAGCTAGAGAACTGCTTTTAGTTATTCTGTTTGGTTAATAATGTTTTTGTTCTTTTTTTTCTTTGTGTGTGGTTTGGTTGTGGTTTTTGAGTAATTGAATAAACATAATGTGTCCCTATTTAGAACACCAGTCATATACAGGTCAAACTAGTAATCAAGCTACAAGTCTACAGTGCACACAGAGCTATCCATGACTCTGCTCTCAAATGGACAAACTGTTGTCCAGAGATGATTGCAGCTAATTGGAAGCATCTATATAATACTTGACATAGGTATTTTTTAACAGTTGTGACAATAAAGTATGACTTTGTATAGGTCAACATTCACCACCAGGTTCAGAAGTTAGCACTACTAACCCAGTGGATGCCCCCAGTGAATGTGGAGGAGGTCATTACACACTGCAGCACAGAATCATAGAATCTCTCGGATTGGAAAAGACCTTCAAGATCATCAAGTCCAACCTCAACCTCAGCGTAGTACCCTAACTCTAACAACACTCCACTAAATCAATCAATCATGCCCTGGTCATTCTAGTTTTTAGGTCGTAATGCAAAATCTTCAGTAACATTATGGCAAATATTAACTTCCTATAAAGGTCAGCTTCTGCTTTCTGTAGCGTACTCTGCTGTCAATAGAATCCAGTACTTGGAATTTCAGCACTGGTTTGTGCCAAATACAATTACATCCTCCTTTATTTTCCAAATCCTCATGAACGTCCCAAAGTAAGGTGAAGAACCAACCTCAGTAAGCCTAAAGAAGGATTTGACTCCAACTGCTTTCAGTCCACAGGAACAATCTGGACAAAAGTTCACTAATAATTGTTTTTTGGATTTCATCTTTGCATTGTATGGGTTGCAGCAGAGTGAGCCAAGTCCAGATTTCAGCTATTCCCTCAATTTGCTTCTCAAATTAATGCGCTACTGAATGAACTACTTCCCAAGTCCAGATGTTTGAAGATATGATTAGCGTCTTGGTTTGCAGATGGGGGAATATTAAACGTGCTTTTTTTTTTCCCTGACACTCCATTCTCCAAACCTCACTCACATGCTACTAAAGAACATTAATTTTAGGATTTTGGGGGTTTACATTCACTTCAAACATGGGCTGTTTATTATAAACATGTTTCAGAGGAATGGGGAGATGTTGCATAATTTCTCTTCTAACAGAGACTAGTAAAGTCCAGATTTTCTCCTCTTGCTCACTCACTTGCTCTTTTGTATTTTTTTTTTTTTCCCTTTAGGAGTTCACCACCCAGAATCAAGTCCACATTTTCAAAAGAGCTCAGATCCTTTAAGTCAAAGATAAAAGTAGCCAGATTCATATTATTTTCAGAAGCACGGCATATTGAGTATTTAGCTTACTTGCAGAAGTAATGGTTTCCTTAAGTGATAGCCAAGCACTTTTGAAAATCTATCTCCAGTCAAGGTTTTGAAAGATTTCTTTTTTTTTCCAATGTAATGCCTGTTGCCTGCAAAACTTCTCACTCTACTAAATAAATTTCAGTCTACCATTCTTATTACTTACACAGATGATGAGCATATCGTAAATGGAACACATCACAGCCATGAACATGATGATAGAGGGTTTTTTCTATCAGATCTTGGGGTTCATATCCAGTTAATTCAGTCACTCTAGAAAAAGAAGATTCCATATTAAACAAAATCTCCAGGAATATTCAGTTTTACAAACCTAGCATTTAATTGTGCCAGCAAGTCAGGTACCTAAAAATGGTGGGACAAAATATTAGTTTTGGAAACAGAATCCTCATCTTTATAAGAAAATAAACCCTCTCAACCCAGCCAAAGCAAGGTGCAGTTATTCCCTGGCCAGCCTTACACATACACAGGAAAAAGAGTTCTTATTTCAGCTTTGGGCTTTTGCCATTGCCCTGCATGATCGTTTATACAAAGATCCAGTTGAGGAGCTAGTCAAGAAACAATAAAACTACTCTTGTACACCACTGACAAATTTTCATTTGCTTTTGCAAACATACAAGTGTAGCATGTATGTCTCTCCATAGAGACTGTGATCAAGTCTATAAATAAATTCCAGTTAATGACTAACAGAAGAAGGAAACAGCTTATTCCAGCTGAAAATGTAGGAAGACGGGAGCTATGAAGATCACAAGCTAAGAAAAGGAAAGCTGAAACTAGATTTCAGAAAAACTTCCTCACATGACAAGAAGTGGAAGAAAAATGAAAGGGTTTGAGACAGCTGCATTTCTGCACATGTTAAAGAATGAGGCTACCCTGCCCAGACCTATATGAGGCCACACCTGCAAGTCACCTGGGAAGCCAAACTTTATGATTCAAAATGGACTTTTTTTATTTATTTAGTACTGTTCCTTGAGAAGAAAAAACTTAAAGTACATTGTGCAACTTGGCCATAATTTTGTTTGTTTGCCAAGTGTTGCTGGGTTTTTTTTTATGCTGTCATGGGCTTTCTTCATCTAAAGCATCTATAGCAGACAAGAGGTGCTATGCAAAGATGATATACATGAACAAGCAATGCAGTCCATTGGCAAGTGAACTGTAGAGTAAAACGGTTAGAGCTGAGGATATGGAGCCTGAATATCTTAATTCTGGGACATTTTCTTGTGACTAACTCTAAACGAAAGCTTTGTAGCAGTTGGGGTGCCCTACACGTGTTACTGGAGGTATTCTTCTAATTTAGTCTCATCTGAAATTCACCCAGTTAACATGCCTAACGCATCTTCATGACATGAACTGCTGTGCAGTGAGTGGAAATGATCAGGACCTTTGCTTCAAAAGGATGATTCTGGTTTGAACTAAAATACTAGTGTGGATAAATTCTATATCAAGGACTGACACAGTAGCATCTACAGAAAGGAATGCAGAGATCTCAAGTAACACGTGTCACTGAGGGTTGCAGATCATGCAAACTTTCTTTTCTTTCTTTCATTTATTTATTTATAACTACTGTGCATCTTATTTACTCTTGCTCTAACACTAAGTAATCACATGAACTGCACAGAGATTTACAGTCTATTTGAGACACAGTGGGATTCTTCTGAAGGAAGTCAGAAAACAAAAAAAAATAGTGACCAACCAACCAAATAAACAAACAAAAAAGGCCCCACGCCTTCATGGTCTAATTCATAACTAAAGCATTTATATCTCCTATAGCTATATGGGAGATATGAAGCTATACCTTCATCTGGCAATGTCTTGCTTCAGGATTTGCCAACACAGAATGAGCGCTTGTGATCTGTTTCCATAAGACGCTATGTGAACATATTCATGTGCTTCTCCTCTCCAATGTACCCTGTCCTTACTAGCTTACAATTCTGGGGGCCCAAATTCTTGCTTAAGCCTATCAGCATAGTAAAATAGCTGGTATAAGGTCCTGTTTAGATTTCCACGTCCCTTCTGAATTTTCTGCAATTAAAATAAGGGTAGCAGCTCATCCTTCTTACTTAGTTGGTGAGTACAGAGACAGTTAATCCAAATACAAACAAACAAAAAGCCACAAACTCAAGCCAGGTGTGAATTTTTCTGGAAGTGCAGCCTTACTTTGAATTTGGTCTTCATATGGGCCAAAGAATTTTAAGATTTATAGGAACACCCAAACTTTCAAAATCTTTGAGTCTATAAATGAACCGCTTAACTTCCTTAACGCAAAAACAACCCATCAGAAAGTCACTGTAGGGAGCCTGGGCTCTGAGGGTTGTTGTGTGTGACAAAGCACAAACAGAAAGAAACAGAGCTTGGCCTAATGATCTTCCCTCTAGAGTACCTTAAAGCCTTGTAAACTATATGTCAATTAAAAAAAAAAATGGTTGCATCACCAAAATCAGAAGCTACATATCTCTCTAAAGGAGAAAAAAAACTGTCTTCTTTTTTCAGTTACCTTGACAAATTATCTATTGCACGTTTTATGTTGTATTGAGTATCCAGAAAGACTTGCCTGTTTCTTTTTGCGGCTATAACACTCGCCTGTCTTCCCAATGACTTACAGCTAAAGATCTAGCAATTCTTTTTCTTGCACAGATACCAGAAGAAAACCTGAAAAACAGTTTTGTCTTATTCCTAGTACATGCCTAGTCTGAGAAAAAAATAATTTGGTTTGCTCAGCTGGGAAAGCAAAGGGCTCTAGTAGTGTTTAATACTCCTAACCGTCCATAACCGTCCATACACAGTTATGTGTATGGATGATACCCATTTGCTCTTTGATAAATACAGCTATGCAACAATACTGGTTATTTCTCTGCTCCTGTCAACACCTCTGGCTATGCTGTCTCCTTTGAAGACACTAATATCTTCAGGCAGTTCCTCTTAGGCACATCATTTTCCTTTTTCCACATGCAAAGACATGTTGCTGAACTCTTTGTACTTCTTTGTAGCTGTTACATTAAGTAAAGCATGCCAAGAAAAAAATGCAGAAACAACCAGTTCTTTGTATTTTAGCAGCTGATGTCCCACTATCTCATTGACTTAACATGGAAAAAGAACATGTTCTTCCATGGTTGCCCTGCCATGAAAAACTTCCCCAGTCTTGGATACAGAGTCTTTTTTACTTTTACACATGAACATAATTTCTGCTTCTTACAAATCCAGAATGTCAGGGAAATGAGAGAGTATGTGACATAATGCTCTATATGTAGGGATTGTTAAAGAATGATTGTCTTGTCAGTGGTCAAATTGGTTACACTGTCTGGGAATTGGACTTTTTCCCTCAAGGTATCTTGAACTGTACTGTACAAAGGGTCATTGTATAGTAAAAGATACTATATTTTCCAAAAAAGATGAGTGAGTCATTTTACAATTACTTTAGTTCTGGTTTTCTGCTCTCCCCTTTTCAGCCGTTGAGTTACGTCTACTGAGAGCAGATTCTCTTTCCTAAACAATAGCCATTTTCCCAAGTTTTCTTCAGAAAGGCTGTGTTTTCATGTACTATCCAATGGAATTAATTTTCACTCCAGTAACCACAGTTAGTACAGTTGGCTTCATTGTTAAGGCATTAAACTAGAATGTAGAATATTCTGTTTTCTTACTACTTGAAGCTCTTGATGACCCTGGCAAGTCAATTTGATTTCAACATTTTTGTTGCTGACATTTAAATTACAGATGATGGTGCATACATATTACTTTAACTAGGTTTGCTTATTAATATTTATGTCCTTTAAAGTAAAAATGTTTACTGCTCGTCTACATATTAATCACAGCAAGACTTTAATTGACTCTCTGAAAAGGTATGTAGCTATCAGTTAAAGTATACACACTCTTTTATGTTGGCATTCAAGACAAAATATGGACTGTCCATTTACCCAAAGGGCTTTGAAGACCCGCATGGTCTTTGTCTTCCAGATAACTTTGTAGTGCTTTACTTTCTCATGGCAATTCTGATTTGTTCAGAATCAAACAATCACAGAATTGTAAGAGTTGGAAGGACCCTCTAGAAATCAACGAGTTCAACCCCCCAAAAAGAAACCACCGTAACTTAGAACTTTTGACTTTGAAAACATTTTATGCTCGAAATGAAATAGCTGCTTACCTGGAATCTAGGAATATTAACTTCAAGTCCAAACTTGCTCTGAACATAAACATGTTACTATGAAGTTTGATCTCAGTGATTGCACTGGGAGGTAAAGATTGACCTACAGCCACCAGTCCAACAATTTGGTAACAGGAATCATACAAAGACATATCGAGCATATACTGCCTTATCTTCAAATAGCCACTGCAGTGGATGACCTGGCATGAGAAGAAAACACAGTCAATATCTGATGACAAAGGAAGAGGCTGAAAGTCAACTGTCCACCCAGCTTCAGTGAGGTTGTAAGGCAATGCACCCTTACAGCACAATTACTCCACAGTCTGTTAAGGCTTCAGAATTGTGGTTAATTTATAAATGGAGATTAAAACACAGTAAATGCAGTTTTTGTATTTTCAGATAACATGATTAATCCAGTATTACAACATGTGCTCTTAATGATTATCTACATTGCTTTCTAGTTTTAATTTTAAACATCCTTTGATATTAATTTCTTGTTTGTTAATCAAAAATATGGAAGGTGCTATTTTAAATCACTCCAATTCTCTGGCATATGCATATATGTATACAATGGAAATTAATGTATCACATCTGTAAAGACCAGAGGTTATCTGTGCAAATGCACTGGAAATGAGTTTTAAATGACCTTTTAAATGAACTTTTCAGTCAAGTTCAGATGACATTCTTTTGACCAAACCCAGGGTCTTGAGACCAGATTCCTGAATTACTATACGCAATTCCTAATCATAGGAATGATAATTTCAGTGTTAGCCTTTAATACTACACAAGGTCAGCCAAAGAGAGGGAGAAATATAAAAAAAATGGGGTACTCTTCTGCAAGATAAAATTTATTTAATATATCGTTACTGTCTAGAAATTATTTTTGCTCCTGCCAATTTTCTACTTCAAACAGCAGGCAGGACACTTGTCTGGGCTTTGTGGGGAATCAGAAATACTCTATACACATCCTTCAGCTTAATTTCCTTATTTGATTCACTATTAAATGCATCCAGTGCAAAGGAATTCATTTCCAGTGTATTTAGAACTCTGAACAACTTACTGAACTGTTACCTATAAATAGATTCCCCCCTTATAACCTCCTTCCTCACCTCCGATAAGCAATATCAAAACTTATTTAAGATCTTCCTGCAGATCCTACTGATTCTCACACTATTTCATTACTGAACTTCTCCTGCACTTGAGCTATTCATATAATATGTTCAATAGTATTAAATTTTGACTCTACGTACAGTCAGAGAGAATAAATTTAAGCTGACACCCCTCTAAATGAATACATCCTTACATTCTTCAATGTGTAAATTTGTGATAATGAAGAAAAAGAGAAAGACTGTGATTCCTCTAGTCACCAGCCATACATGGAAAAAAGGAAACCATACAGAGATATCACAACTAAAATCTTGACATTTTTATCTGATTTCAGATTCCGCTTTGAGACAGGATGATTTTACTTAGGAAGAAACCGAGCAAACAAGGGCTCATATAAATCAGTGTAGGCAGGTAGATAACAATGTAAATAAGCTGATAAATGCCTGGACCTTGAATGTCTTCCTTAAATGAGATCTGCTTTTCTTGCATGCTTTTCTTTTTGTTTTTGAATGACTGAAGTGAAACAGATCCTCACCAGGGTATATGTAAAATATCCATCTCTCCTGATATTTAGGTGATAAAATTTTACTGTACAGCTCAAAGAGCAGCGAATACATACTGCAAAGATGAAAATAAGAACTACTTGTATGGTATATGTTACTGTAGAATTTCAGTATATGCTGTATGCTGTGTCTTTCTGGTTTCATGTAGTAAAGATATGACTAATACAAGCAGCAGGATTTGAAAACAATCCTCATAGGTTAGTAGAGCTCAAACCCTGAGTTGATATCAGTGATTATTTATGGCAACATTACGGTCTCTTGAACATTGAGGCGATTCCAGTCAGGTCAGTGAGTGACCCGTGTGACTGGGTGGCTGCTCAGAAAAAGCACTGTAAGATCAAGGCAGAGGGATGTGGGGAGACATTCAACTTCCTGTGTATAGAATCCTGCCCCATCTTTCTCTGCTTCCGTAAGGGAACAAGACCTGAATGTGTATTCTCTTTGCACCTCATGAGCAAGAGGTGCAAGAGGTTCTCTAGACCCCAATCTGGAACTTCAGGGGTTTGAAATATGGAACTGTGCAACAAAACAAATCCCAGTTCATTCGGTGAGGGTCTGGAACTACATTACTGAGTGAATCTGCATCAGCACTTTTGCATCTGATCTGATTCTTTCCATCAAAGACTTTGCTTTCAGCTACATGTTGTTAAAACCAAGCTCACTAAATGAACTTGTCTCTTGTATATGCGAAAGTAAAAACTCATGCACGTTACCTTGTAGCCACTGCATGTCAATCCTGCATTCCTCTTGGCTAGGACACACTTCATTCTCAGGAAAAATGATCTCTCAATTTCATATTCTGAAAGCATAAACCACAGTGCTTATTTATTGCTGCAGATATCAAAACTGCCCATAACATTGTCTTTGATGATTTTACAGAACTGCTTCTGCCTCAGCCTTAGACAGCAATAGAGATCAACCATTCTGCTTTTCCACTCAGTCTCCACCCTTAGGACTTATTTTACTTTGACGTTAAGATTCTCTGTGAAAGTTGTACAAGCCTCAAAACTTTTTTTAGCTGCTTTTTATAAGGCCATCACCTTGTTTCTGAATAGCCAGGTACCTGCCTGCATTGCTAAACAGAATGAAGAGTGCAAGTAAACCAGGTACTTCAAGGTAATAGCAGAAATAAACAAACAAATAAATTGCTGGTTTTGCTATGATTTCACTGTATGTATCTAGTCACATCCAGGCTGGTGAAATACTGGCCTCCATATGCAATAATGTTACCTTTTGCACTGACTTCCAAGCTGTTCTTGCTAGAAGTTTCTTAAACAAATGTGTTTAAGGGTAAAATCAAGTAAACTTTTGAAGTTAAATATTTCTCAGGTACCTTTGTAAAAAAATAACCCATTATTCTCTTTAGCAGTTAGCTATTCTTTTTATGATTTTTTTTTTTAGTTTAGACGTCACTAGTTGTTCTGACTTTGTATTACTAGAAGTTGCAGTTCAGCAGAACAGAACTATATCAGGAAAAGAAAATTCATTTGGTATTTATGTGAACAGAAGAATCAGGGAACCTGGAGGTTTTCAGATTTGTTGCAATACGTAGTATTTTCTGAATTTCCACAGGGTCTGATACAAAACCCACTGTGATCAGCAGGAGTCTGCTTTAATTTGATTTTACTGTTGAGTTGTGTTTCCGATTTTTGTGCATCCATCATCCAATTAACACCTCTTAGCCACACACCTGCAGTGGTTGAGCCTCAGACCACTACCTGGAAACCAATAAACTCTTCACATTAAGTTCTGAGTTTAAAGGTCTGAAGATACAACCACAGGAAAATAGACTTGGCAAGAAGTGAAAAGAAATGCAACACACAGTGCATCTCAACAAGTACCAGCCTTCCTGAGTATTTGAATTTTCTATTTGTCTTCCCAATGCAAATTAGATCCACATGGGGAAAAACAGGCACTCTAAATGAAGTGGCACATCTACTATGGATACTTTTAAATACAAATGTATATATTTTGTAGGGAGGAAACCGTACAGTACAAATAATTATTGTTGAAGTATGATCTCATGAATAAATAATGAATCTGAGATTTAGGTGCAATTCTTTTTTTTCTTTTTCTTTTTTTAATACACATTTCTACAAATTTTACTGGTGCTTGCTCTCTTTCTGCCACAAACCACTTCAAACAAAACAAAGACAACTTTCTCTCTTTGAAGGTATCAAGGGAGAAAAATGCTAATGTTTCAGCAATGAGGATTGAAAAAACAAACATCTTCAGGCATGGATGGGGTTGCTAATATTCTTACATTCTTTTATTAGAAGAGATGATTAGTGAAACTGGAACCTTTTCAAATACCGTGCCATGAAACACAAAGGACTTCTTTCCATAAAAAGCTCCTTTTTTAGCTGCTTCCTTCTTTTTTAAATATTATTGCAAACCACTACAGACACTGCTTTAGAAATACTTAGTACCAACTTCACTATTCCAACAGAAATGGAGTTATGTTTATAGTGTGATCTTTGCATCTCTATAAAACTGTATTAACACCCAGACTGTAAGATAATGTTTCTTTCCTTCGTTGTTTAAAATTGGTGGTTATCTCCCTGATTTCAGTATCACAGGTTGTAAACAAGTGCTCCTGGGACACTAGCTCTCTTTACTAACTACAGGCTATTCAGAAAACCAAGAGAGTAATTAAGACAATTCAACGTCAAGGATGCTGTGTAGTGTAAGACAGCAGTGTGAAGGATAGAGTTGTGCCCTGTAGTAAGCAATATGGGGAGGGAAGAGTGAAGGAGTTGTTTTCTAATGTTTTTTAATAATATGTATGTGATTTGTGAGACTGAAAAGTAATGATTAGTAACTTTATTCTTGTCTGTAATTAGGTGAAAAACTATAAAACTATCATTTAATATGATGTATTTATTAATTTTGGATCACTGAATTATGAGGTTTTAGTTGCATGTTACTGAACCAACAAACGCTGGTCTCTTAAATCAGTTACATCTCATGTCTGCAATCTGAAGAGGAAACAGCCATGAGGTAACAAGGCACTCATACAGGAGCTCCTGGCTTGGAGAACTGAGCTAGTTGGTTTGAAGGTAGCAAAGCAAAAGGAGAGAGAGCTCATGTGGCCAAGCAGAGTCTGGACCCTACTCAACAAACTGCTCTTTAACCTGAAGAAGCTGAAGGAATTCATATGTGATGATGATAAGCAAACTTCCTGGACCATAACCATAACAGAATTGCTAAATGATGCAACATGCTCCCTAATGTAGCTGGATGCAAAACATTTTTAACCAGCAAACTGGGCTTGTTATGTGACAAATTAAGGCTAATGGTTGTTTCACAGTGCCCAATGGATTATGCGCAGGTACCAAATGGCATCTCTCATCTTGATTTCAGAACTGGAACTGAAAAGTGCTTAAGATATCAGAGAGATATTCTTTGTGAGAGTGTGTAAAATCCACTGCCAAGCTTTGTGGCTGATTAACTGGCAAGAAAGAAGTGGGACCAGGCCATTCATACTGCTTATGCACGTGTTAGCATGATTTGTGTGCATGGGGTGCTTGTAAATGCAACTGTTCTGTCCATGTCAATCTATTGTTGTTCAGCCCTGCATATATGTGTCTGTGTGCACCTACTGAGAATAAAACCATCTCCAGATATGATCAAGAGATTGTAAAATCTAAAGGAGCAGTAAAACCAAAACCCTTGCATAAAGAACTTAAGACAAGAGTGTGAACAGTGTGAATTAGATATCATATAAACTGATACATTTGCCCATGTCAATCTACAGTGCCCTTACGTGTAGCAGAAGTCAGGTAGCAAAGTGAAGAACTGAAGTAAATTCGTCATTGTAAAGGTGATTATGATATAAACTCCTGATATCCTGCTGGGTACTAACACATCCGTCAATGTAATGCAAAACTTGAGTTAATCACATCCAGGCTGTACGTGGTGCAATTAAGAAGGCCTACTCTTATGGAAAGAACGTAGACAAATGGGGTACTCCAAAATTTAGAAAGAAAAGAGAGAAGCTGAATATTCAAATAGAAGAAATCAGAGAAGCTTCAAGAAGAACGATTGCTAAGACATGCTGTCCTGCTACAGATGTTAATAACAAAAATGTAAAGAGACAGTAGAAACAAAAATTTGTTTGCAAAGCAGGAAAAATGCCTATAGCATAAATGGCCAGCATCCACTGTGAAAGTACAATGACTGGAGAGGTTGGAGGAAGCAGCAGAAGCCTCAAATTAATAAAGCAAGAAAAACAATAAACACAATGCTTCAGGCTCAAATAAGACGTGAATGTAACTGAAGAATTTTATCAGTTAAATGGTTTTATTAATGTCAATTAAGTTTTGAAGTACTGCTAAAATGTAAGAGCATAATGTAACCAGACCTAGTAATATATTGATATCAGCTCTGTTTTTTTTTCATTTAACTTTGTAAGCAAAGCACATATAAAAATATAAAGAGTCTTAGGCTATCAAGAAGGTAAAAGGGCTGAAATAAAGAGGAAATAAATCAAGTGCTACCAGTTCTTACAGAGTTATATGCTGAGAGAACTGTGGGTTAAGTGTGTATATGTGAAACTTTGAGAGAGACTAAAGAATAGTGAAATGTTATTATTGAACTAGAAAACAAGTAATAGCAAAGAAAAGTAGCCTTCTTAAGTATTAGAGAATACTTATGCTTGCCTAATAATTAAGGTTTAACTTCTGTATTTAATTATTCCAAATGTTAGCTCCATAAAAGCATAGCTATAAGAGATGAAAACACCTTTGTGCTAAGTGTTAAAAACAGTGTGAAGATCTACGTATAAATGTAGAAACTACTTGTATGAACTGAAATATTAAGCTTTTGTTTTGTTTTATTTTTTGTTTTGTTTTTGTTTTGTTTCATAGAAAAGACTAAACCAAAACATTGCAGGAGTCAGATAATGAGGGATGGGAAATAGAATACTACTGATACTACCAAGTAGCCAAAAAAAATCTGAAGTAGGCCTTCGCATTGAGTTTACACAGAAGAAACAATTAAAAGAGGTAAGTAAGAGGTAAAAATGCATTCAGCATAAAGATGCTTTTCAGCAAAGCTGTACTTTACCATCGCACCTTTGCAACACCTGGAACTGAGTCAAGTCTACGTTCACATAATGTGATAATGGGGATATTTTCAATTGAAGTAAAACAACCTCATATGTAAACTCAGATTTGTCACAGCAGGAGGTAATGTGTATTACACTGCCTTGTTGGCTACAGCTTCCATAAGGAAGCTAGAAACCTGGAAAACTGACAGCAAGCTGCAACCAACCTTCACCCTGAAGTACAAGAACCTTTCAAAACTGGAGACTGTCAGTGAAATTCACTGCACCTGACCGATATGAGACATTCATGGAATAGTCTCAAAACCAACCACAGTGCTGCTATACTTGATGATAGATAATAAAGCTATGTTAGTAATGTCACAAGCTGTGCTGTTGTATACCTGTACGTATACTTTTCCCAGTATGGTACTGATACACTTATGAGCCCTTATGGAGATGCTAAGTGCCTTAGTATAGCAACGACTGTGGGGAACAGTAGATGATTCTTACAAAGCTAATGTCAGAGGAGAAGTTCACAAAGTTTCAAGGTTAAGAATGTGATAGAGTGTGAATTTGTGCATCAGTGTGTAAGGAGAAGGGAGGGGGAGGTATTTGGGTTGTTTTCTTCAGAATACAGTGCTGTTCTGCTACTCCTATCTAAGAAGTTTATGCATCTGCTTTGGAATAAGCCAACTGAGTTTTCAAAGGTGTGACATCCACTGCATGGAGAGAGCAAATTCGCTGCTCTGCATTGAATGATGAATTTCTCTGTTGTTGTATCACTTAGTGCCATTTCTTTCAAATACCTACTATTCCAGAATGTTCACCGCAGATGAGTATCTGTTTAATTGCACCTTCTCCAGCCCTTGCTTGTCTATAATTCTGAGACAGCTGTGTATCTCTGCAAAAGGTTTTAATGCAACTTTCCTATATGGATGTAAGTGTTGTAGCTTGGCAACTGCTCCTCCTGTCTTTATCCTTAATTTCCATGTCAGTATCTATTTGTCTCTCTTTATCTGAATGTGACTTTTTTTCTTCTCCTAAACAATCTAAAAATAGTTGGGAGACTGATCCTTCTTTTCAGAAGGGAGTTTTTCAATGTTCGTACATTCTTTTGTTTCAAGCTTTTTCCAAAGACAAGTTTAAAAGTATCTCAGAATCACGTACAGCTAAGAAAGACGACCACTTCCCCTACTTTTAAATTGCTAAGTATCTTGAAATGTTCTCGTGATAGCTTCTTGGAAGGAAGGCCAGGCATCTTCATACAGTTTTTAACATTTCCCAGAAGTTACTGAAATTCTGTTTATCTACTACAGGAATTAGAGATGAAAAGCAGAGCCTTAGGATTCTTTCTAAAAGTTTAGTCTCCCATTTTTAGCACAGTACTTCTCTTGATCCAGTTATGTGAAATGTGATCTCAAGTTTATTTTCTATTCCAGCCATTTCCAATACTTGTTATGGCTTGGATTACTCATAATATCAAATTTCTGCTTGTTTGTTGTTTTTTTTGTTTGTTTGTTTTTGTTTTTTTGCCCTGTATTGATGTTTAACATTTGAAAGTGATTGTCCTCTCCCATAACTAAACAAATTTTTACAGAAATGTGAGCGATTGGTAATACTTGGAAATAAAAACTGATGCATGTAAAACACTGGCTTTTATCAACACGATTATATACTTCTAGCAGATTTCTCTGCTTTTTTTTTTTTTTTTCCTGTATTTTCTTCTTTGGAAGAGTATAATTGAAGTTCATGAGATCCTGACTACTTTAATATGTCTACTGTCAGATAGTTTAATAGGCGCTGAGTTTGAGGTATCATTTATGGGTTTTATAGGGGAAGCACTGCAAGTCCACGTCCAAGATAATAATTCAAATTTATCATTCCTTATTTTTCAATTCCATTTCCCTTATCAGATTCAGAGGAATATTTCTGTTTTACTAATATATGATTATATGACCTAGTCATCTTTTGGAAGCTTCCTTTTTGATGTGCTGCTACAACTTAGCTGAGTATATTTCGTGAGTGTAAATGGCCTAATTCAAGTCCTACAAGCATCTCTTTTGCATTGTTCCTAGAATGCTTTTACATCTCTCATGTTCTAGAAGTTGGGGTCATCTGCATTCAGAAGATGACCAGCTCATCTCATGCTAACGTCTTCACAAGCTGAGGCACAACGACTTGTGAATGAGAACACAGACATTGTCATTTGTCCTCTCTGGCCATACCAAAGATGTATTTCATTCTCACAGCTCTTAACATCATTTCTACAAAGGATGCCATCTCATTTATCCCTTTTCCTTGTCTACTACATCATGCAATGCATTTTGACAGTGAGCATAGCTCAAGAATAAAATAACATGTTTATGTTTTACAGATATATACTTCTTAATGTTGTAAACAGCATAAATGTCATGGTGCACAAAATCAGTTTTGCTATTTTGAATAAAGAATTTTGTGTATGTTCACTTCCCTTGCACAAGACTGTCAAATAAGATTATCCAATCTTTTTTATGAAATTGCAGTCAGTTTTATGGAAGTCAGAACTGTCCCTCCCTAGGGATGCAACTATGAAAATCCTCTTTGCTTTTACTCCATCTCTCTTCTCTTTTGAAAGGAAGCAGTCACAAAGTTCTGTGGTCTGCATGCTGCTTGTACTGTGAATGAAGAAAATATTATTATAAATTTTTTCCATAGCTTCATCTCTCGTGCCTTTATTTTCTGTAAGGTAAAGACTACTGTTTCACATCTTCCCCAAAATTCCTGGATTTAGACATTACCAAAATATGGCATCACTTTGCTATAGGACCACTGTGTAAATTGACATATGTATGCACGTGAACTGCACCATGCTTCACCATGGACTGTTTTAAAAATGTATGCCTTGTCCATCACTATGGAAGATTAAAATACAGCATTAAAAATGAGAGCTTTTGACACAGCTAATGATGTACCACATCAATTTAAGTCTTGATACCTGTTCGCTCTGTAGGGCAGCTTGTGTGTGGTGTCAAAGATGTTAAAGTATGGGAAAAAGAAGCTATTTGAAACGGCACACCTAAACTGAAGCACACTATTACCTGCTTCTGCTTTCTCTCCCACAGCTTGTTCAGAGGCACATGCATTCCTTTGGTGTCAAAGCATGAACATGTGATAAGCTGTGCTCCATGTCCCTACTAAGTTGTTTTATAGGGTGGAAACATAGATAGCACAAGTTCATGTCTGAATGACACTTTCCTGCTCATCCCCCAAACACTCCGCATATTTTCACTCTTTCAGTTGGTTATTTTCATTTTACCTTCTCTGTATTATAAAGTTGCACATGTTCTGCTCTTATTCTGCAAAGCGTCTGGGTCCCACACAGCACAATGCTGAGTAAAAGAGCATGCAAGCTTCCTGGCTAGCTTCTTTTTCGAGCATAGCAAGGCTACAACTTTTTTGAGAAACAGGAGAGACAAATGCCACAACATCCAGCCCTTAATGCAGATGGCCCCAACTTCTAGAACATGAGAGATGTAAGAGCATTCTAGGAACAATGCAAAGGAGATGCTTGTAGAATAGATTACACAGTTCTATGGATGTCCTTGAAGCTGGGAATCCAGAACTGACCAACACAACAGGTCAGGGTAAGAAGGAGTCTGCAAATACATTTGGTGAATTCCCCTCAGACAAGTTCATAGCAGACCTTCAAACAAGCAAGTGGAAAACCAGGAGTGAGACCGACAAGACTGCTGCACACTGACTACCAACTTTATTATCACTGTGCCAGAACGAACAGTACCTGAGTAAGTCTGTGAATGCAACTATTCTGTGAAGTAAAATGCTGCATGCAAAGGGATATATAAAAACCATATTTCCTTGTTCTTAGCTTGGTATGTGTGGTCAAAACTGGATTCCAAGTAAGAGAGAAAAAATAGATTATTTACTTTCCCTTCTCCCTGATGCACTGCAACATTATACATACACATGCAGGTTACAGGCTGAAGTGTATATCCTTGAGAATACTCTGTCCTCTTTTTAGTAAATGGGTGACACCAGATGAATGATAAAATATAAATGTCTTATACTGTAAAAACATAGATTTTATATGCATAGATAGCAAGTTCATATGCAAATACTAAGTTAACAACTGAAGTTTGTGGGTGTATAATCAATGGATATTAAGATGTTACAATCACAAAATAAACAAGAGAGTTAGATGAAGTGGACTATGATAACAAGAGAGAACAAATGGAAGGCTTACCCTTATGCTGGGCTCACACAAAACACCAGAAGGAGGGATCTCCAGAAGAGATCCTTCCCCACTGGTAGCCAGCTCTTCAATAGGTCTAGGAGAGGTGCAGCCAGGCTCCACCCCTTCCTGCAGCACAGCTGAATTGCCTTCACCTGTGCTCCTCTGGCTGACTCATGGCTCGCCTCAGGTGATCAATCAGAGGTTCAGGCCATGACTCAGCAGTTCCCATACAGTGGGCTAACTTGGTTTGTTCTGATAATCTTGCAATGGTAGAAAGAAATCTGTTCTGTTGTTAACCACATCTTTGAGTTCCAAGCTTGCAAAACCGCCCAAATTTCCTCCCCAGTTGGACAGTTTCTTCTGTGCTCTAACAGTAACCAGAATCCCATCAGTGCTGCAGAGAATAAATTGTCTCAATTACCATTCCTGTGATCCAAATGCAGCATTTGCTAGCATTTGTCCAAATCTTCCTTTGCTCCTACAAGTGATGATTCCAAATTTTTTTAGAGAAGGAATTCAACAAGGCAGTAGGTAGAAAGGCAAATTCTAATTTTTAGCACTCTGTTCTTCCTATACTTTTTTGACAGCTACCACTGAAAAAAAAGAGGTTTTAAGTGGGATGCCAGCTCTATTCTACTTTTGTACATCCAAAATAATACTTTTTTCTAGATTTCCCTAGTTTAAAATAACACAAACATTAGCAATAGGATCATTATGTTAAACCATTAGCCTTCAGGAACAGTTTTCCTATAAAATACTTTTAAATGGATCAAAGCAAATAAAAAAAAATCCTACCAAGTTCTGTCTTTTTGCATAGGTGTTACTAGGAAAAAAAAATAAATCTTTAGAACAGTGTGACAAAGTATCTTTCCCTATACAGTTTTCCATTTATTCCCTTATTTTGGTATCAAGTAAAGTGGGAGTAGGGAAGATGATGTTCCTTAAGAGGAAAAGTGTGGACCGGTGTTTACTTCTTAGCTGGAGTGAAACAGTGCCCTGAAAGCTGGAGAGCCCGACACAGTGCATTCCATACTCCTTGTGTTACTTACTGTATGATTATCACAAATCATATAAGAATTACCCAGCTGCTAGCAGACAAATAGTATGTCTGATAAATACAGTATCCCTCTTTCCTTTTGTCTACTTTTGGGTACATTAATAAATTGCTTTTGGTACACCATGACTTGATGTGCAAGTCAGCAATGGTTGGGAACTTGTAGGTGTTTAAAAGGTTTGAAATCCTTGAAAAAAAACACACACATGAAACCAATAAGAGACACACTAATTCAAACTGGTTAGCTCCAAATACACATAAGGAAGAGCAGTGTCTGATGCCGAGTCCCTCTCAGTATTGCTTGCTTGTCTTGCACAAACTGCAGGGCAAAAATCTCTTCTCTTGCTTGTATTCAGCTGCAGGGATGACAGATTACCAGACATATCCAGATTTCATTACCCTGATATATCATACAAAAATTTCCTGCTTTATTCTTATATATATGGTTCAGGAGGTAAAGCACTTCCCAATAAACTTCTATGTTTTTTTTAACTGTAGATAACAGTTCAATCCTCCACATTCAGCCTCTGAAATTCAGATGCTATTTCAGATACGACAGCACTTATCACCTCAGAACAACATACCTACTAACAATCGCTTCACAACATTTCCAGCATTGTACAGCCCACCATACTAGCAGTACCAGAATGGTTTGCTGCTGAGCTGTAGCAGATCAAACTTACTAGCCTGACAGAATTTAGTTCCGCATAGATGTGAGGTGAGGAAAGAGGCAAACTCCTCACACACCTCCAAGATGTTCTGAAGCTACTCCTGGTCAGGCAGAAATTGCATGAGCACCACAAGCTATTAGGTCTCCTGCACTAAGCAGGGGAAGATAGGCAGCATGCACTGAGTCTAGACAACCTTACAAACTTCCAAGATGGGATAACTACTGATAACCTATCATCCCCACAATTTGGAGCACAGCAGTACTGCTTGGTTACTACTTTCTACTCCAGCAGGAAAATCTCATCCAGTGGACCCAGTCTGTCAATTCCACTACTGGAAGAAACAGAAAAGAGAAGCTTCCAGAACTGTAGGTTCTCCAGGAAAGACAACATACATCAAAACAACTTCTCCATAAACTAAGAAATTAGTTTCCTAGCACTACACTATCGAACAACTCTCAGATTCCTGTTAGCTAAGTACTGCATATCTTAGGATAGGTGTCCAGGAGTCTTGATATCAACCTATGCAACAAGTATGAGTGGTACAGGGAGTGCCAAACTGAGGTGTATGGATTCACAGGTACAGAACTAAACCAGGACACAGAAGCATGCTGCAGACTGGAAATATATTAAGCAGTATTTGGAAAGAAGTTAAGGACCAATGAAGTCATCTGAAATCTAAGCACTGCCAGTACACATCGTTTGGAAAAGATATCAAATTTTTCTCCTCTCCTCTCCTCTCCTCTCCTCTCCTCTCCTCTCCTCTCCTCTCCTCTCCTCTCCTCTCCTCTCCTCTCCTCTCCTCTCCTCTCCTCTCCTCTCCTCTCCACCCTTGCCTTGCCTTGCCTTGCCTTGCCTTGCCTTGCCTTGCCTTGCCTTGCCTTGCCTTGCCTTGCCTTGCCTTGCCTTGCCTTGCCTTCCCTTCCCTTCCCTTCCCTTCCCTTCCCTTCCCTTCCCTTCTCTTCCCTTCCCTTCCTTTCCCTTCCCTTCTTTTTTTTCCTTTTTTCCTTTCTTCTCCCATTTCTTTTTTTTTTTTAATTCACCCCAGTTGAATATAATGGATTTATTTTCTTACAAGTGCAAAACTAGCCTAAAGATTCATGTGAGATGATTCACTGAGGCTTTCCATACATTTAATGTGTATGTGTGAGAGAACATTTTTCCCCAACCCAGCCACTCTCAGAAAGACAGTCCAGCTGTTGGCTTCTTTCACAGCAAGGGATCAGTGCATATTGCTTTACATTTTCAGTGCTTGTCATGCAAGTCAGAAGGTAGCTTAAAGACTTTGTAAGTTAAAGCTGAGATTCTCCAAAGCCTCCACAGATCATGGGGCTTATGGTTTTCATTGAGTCATAGCTTTGAGACTTTAAAGGCCAGAGAGGAGCATTAGATCATAGTTCTAACCTGTACATTGAGGTTAATTACACTTCAGTTGCTTACTCCTGTGCTGAGCTCAGTAATTTCTGTTTGCCTAAAATGTATCTTTTATAAAATGCCTATTTATAAAATGCCTTTTATAAAATGCCTATTTATTTATGCCTATGTCCTTGATCTGAAGACATCAACCATTGCTTCCCTCACTACTTTGTTCCCGTGATTACTTAAACCCCTAGTTATAAATGTATGCATTATTCTAATTTGAGCTTTTGTGGCTTCTGTTCACAGGCATTGATCCTTGATATGCTTTTTTTTTTTTTTTTTTTTTCCTTTAAGAACAATTATTTACTTCCCAGGACTTTCTTCTCTTGGAAGTACTCATACACCATAATCAAGTCACCTCCCATTCTCCTTTTTGATAAACCAAACAGATGGTGTTCTTTCATCCCTCATTATAAACCTTTCTAGTCCTTGAATCATTTTTGTGGTTCCCTTCTGTACTTTCTCTAATTTGTCTTTTTTTTTTTTTTTTTTTTTTTTTTTTAAGTGGACAACAGAATTGTACGGAAGAATCCAGTGTCCACTTCACACACACCATACAAAGAATGCAGTCAGTCACCCTTTCACCCTCTCTACTCCTGTTCAATACTCCCCTGTTTATATGCATATGGATTTTACAGCACCCCTTCTGCCTCAGCATCACTACAGAAGATCACACTGAGCTTCTTGTCCTCTGCTTCTTAGCTGCTTCCTTACAGTTTCTTGGCCCAAAAGCTTTCCTTACCTAACTTGCCTTATGTCCATAGCACGCTGGACTTATTTGAATAGAGCTGACACAACAGTCAGTTTACTGATTTCCATTTTCCCAGATGTTATTGCATTCAGTATTGCTATGAAGTCCAGCTCCTGCAAGAATGTGATTCTTCAAGAACTTTCCCTTTCTTTTAAAAAAGTGAAAACTTTTTGCTTCAACGCAGTCCTTGCTGGACACGAAAGAAACATTACAAAGTATAAGTTTTATAAAATTGAAACGATAAAATTTATGAAGCTTTATACTTCCAAAATTTATGTATCTTTTTTTTTTATTACAAGGCTGAGGGAATTGTTTGAAAAGTTTAACAAAGGACAATGAAGAAGACTAAAAGCAAATGAAGAAATAAAGGGAAAGCATCAAAATGTATAAAGAGCATAAAACTGGAGGGGAAAAACAGCTACTCTGTGTTATTTAATATCAGTGTATGTTCACATCTGTGATTTTATTTCTATCTTAACAGACCTCATCCAGATACAACTATAGAAAGAGCAACTGAACTAAAAATATGCATACGTATCTGAAAATTAGCAGAATACATCTTGAGCAAATAAAGTTACATGGAAATCTGTATTATGAATGGCTGTGACTGTAGTGCCGCATTGATTTTACTCCTGAATAATATCGTACATTAGAGAGATCTATAACATAGCAAAGTTCATGGCTGGATGATTCAGACACTCTTTAAGAGATCAAAAGAGATAAACTGAATGACCAAAAGAAAAAGAAAAAAACAACCTCTTTAAAAAGTCAGTTTCCCTTTTATTAGAAAAAGCTACTTTCACTCAGCTTTCCTATGTACTAAGTTATTTATAAAATTCTGTATTTTATTTAAATATTTGCATCTCAGTAGATACAAACAGAAGGTGTTTCTTTCCTACAGTTACTAAATAGGTTTCAGGAATTTACTGAAAATACGCACAAAACCTGCTGTGATTTCTGTGGGCCAAGGCAATTTTTAAGTTATGCCTAGAAATTCAACTTACACACTGCAGAAAAGGGAACAACAGTCAGAAGGAGGACATTTATCAATAATTGTTGGCTAACTCTGTTCATTATAGAAAGGTTTAGCTATGGATTCTGCACATTTTTGTATGCCAACCCTATGCCTTGTATGGGAAAGAGACACAGAGAAGTAAGATTTGCATAAAATAATCCCTATAGAAACCAAAACACAGCTTAACTCCTTTATTTGTCTTCCAGGTCTAGAATTCCAAACAAGATGCCGATGTTTTTATGTTTTTGCTACACAAAATTCTATGCAAACAAAACATATGCAAATATATCGCATTTCGAAGTGAATTTTCATTTACCTTAGCACTACTGAGAACTGAGATCTTGATGCTAATAACATACAGTATTTATGTAGAATGGGGTAGAGCAAGCTACAGAGAATGAGGCACATATCTGGAGCAAATCATCAGCAGAGTTTCAGACTGAAACAGTTGCAAATAAACTGAAATTAGCAGTTTCAACTGTGAGTAAAATGTTTTTCAAACAAAACCACAACAGAACTGAATTACACTTTACAGTGAGAAGAATTTGTTGAAGATGTAATTTGAAGGTAAGTAGCTGAAATAAGAGGGACCTGACTGTTTTAATGAAGAAATGCTAACAGACAAAACCAAGCATCTCAAGACATCCACCAAATGTGAGCAATAAACAGGCAATAACTGGCTCTGAATGAACAAAAAGCTTCTGGAACAGTGTGAGTGTGCTGTCTCACTTCTGGTAAGTCAGAGCCGTAATACTAAACAGAGAACAGGAAGAGCTGAAAGCTTGCTTGCAAGTGGCATGGAAATTTACTCAGATCCATTATCATGATCTTAAATCTGCAAAACTCTCTTCAATTATATACATATAAAACAAAAGCATGAGGCTATTGCAGTTGATAAGAAAGTGGGTATAAAAATAACTTACTACTCATTCTAGATGCCAACACAGTTGCATTAAAAGTCATGGATTTGAACTAGAGGCATCCCCTCTGCTCATTAGTAAAGTAGGAAACAAGGAAAAAATGTGCATTTTTTAATATCAAAAGTAATAATTAAACAATCCCTGAGAGAGGAATGAGAAAACTATGAAATGGTGAAGGAACAAGTAGAATCGGAAGAATCCAAGAGTTTGTTTTTGAAGATTAGTACTGTACAGAATGTGCTTAGGAAGGAAGAAGAGAAAAGATAGCTGTGATGATTCTGTCATTTACAGCACTCTGAGTACTACGCGTTCTCCCAGGCACATTCAACTTTCCTGCAATGAAATGTGTAAACAAACTAGCAAGAAGTGAGTTTCAGTTGATTAAACAATTATGAACTATACATGACAGCACTTTGCACACACTGGAGCCAAATCATTCTAATATTTTATAGCCCAAAGAATTGCCCCATGGGACATCAAAGTTACTGAGGACGAGGGTGTGAAGATGATCATACGTTTGTTAATTTTGTACTAGTAACAACAATGAAGTAACAACTTAACACACAAAGGATTATGTTAATATTTATGTGTGGTGTCTGAGCACAGCCAGATGGACAGTCTGATCCTGGCGTTCACATAATAGAAGTTCTGCTGTCTTCCCTGACACTCTATCTAACTTAGCACCATGCTGCATGGATACGTGTGGGTAAATCATCTGCAGCACTTGAACAGGATGTGTAGACAGGTTTGGTGAATCAGTGACCCAACACCAAGGCAAGAGAATATTATTTCCCTGGAGAGATGACTTTGTAAACGAAAACTTCTAAATGTAAGTAATTTACAAAATCAAATTTTTCTCTTCCTACCATGGAGAGTATCAGCTCTGGGTTTTCATCCAAATTCCAAATTTAAAAGTTGCTTTTCTAACACTAAGAATGTCCACCTATTTCCAAGTTGCCTAGCATATTCTTTTTTTCTTTCTTTCTTTCTTTTTTTTTTTTTTTTTGTGTGTTTTTGTCTCTGAGACCATATACCTGCAGCTTTGCACAGCAAAAGAATTGCAACTTTCCTGAAACGTCAGCACTGGTGAAAAAACAAAAGAGAGGAAATTGCCACTGGACAAAAACTAAATAGCTACTTAAAACTGCATGGATTCCACAGCACGGAAAGCATTACTTAATGTAGAATACCTTACTTTCTTTACTGCCACAAGCCAAAATCCTGGGTCACAATTTCAAGTTCATACTCATCCTCCATTTGCACACGTAGCCTCACATCGGATAAATATGAACTTGTCACAACTCAGCCTAGAATTATTACTTTCCTTTTTAAATTTTCCGATGGTAGTTTGACCACAGATCACACAAGTACCTTGTAAGAGGTGAGGATGAAGAGGCTGGTGAGCAGTAAGAACAGCCGTCATCTCATCGTGGTCGGAAGGATGTATATACTCATAAATGCTATTACCAGTAAGCTCCACCTGTGAAGAGACACGTAACACATGAGGCAGTGCTGCCGCCCATCTTTTCTTTCCTATCCCCAAAACATTCTTCAGTGACCTGTGTATAATGCATCTAGGTAACTACACACCATTTTTTTAAAGCATAAATTGAATCTATCAAAACCACATTCTGAATTTTACCACTTAATCTGAATTAATTCCTTCTTTAGCAGTGACTAATGGTATAGGGCATTTCTGGGAATTTCTGGTGATGATCTGAACATGTAAGAGCTGCTCATGATAAATAAAGTGATAAACTAGAGCAGCTGTAGAAATGCTAGTTGACTACAAAATTGAATAAAATCTCTAAACTGTATTAATGTCTCTCAGAAAGACAGATATCCAAAAAACAAAACAAAAAAATTTCTCAGGTTCCCAGAAGCTATCACCTGCATTCGGGTGGCAACGGAGCCTTCAGAGCCAAACTGTCAGGCTTGCATATTTCTTTTGTATTATTTTTTCCAGTGATCATCCACCACATTCCACGCACAGTACTACACAGAGCTCAGAACAGTAACCAGCGAATTCAAAAGACAGACTGGACTTCCGTAGATTTTCACAGGCACTGGCTTGAGCCTTTGCTGCCTTAAGTAAATGTGCAAAGAAAATAGACTAGGAGTTCTTAAATATTTGCATTCCCTCTCCTTGCTCGTACTTTGCTTGAACAGGAATGTATTTCTGTCTTTCACACTGTTGTACCCATAATAACTGTTGCACAAAAAAAATGAGCGGCATGTGCCGTACGTCCTTTTTGCTAACTCTGTTTGCCACGTATAAAACTTACCAACAAAAGTCTCCAGATAGATGCAGTAATTGATTTAAGGAGTGAACCAATACTTTGAGCCTGTGTTTTAAATTAGTGTCAGGCTGCCCAATTGTTCACTGTGGCCTGATGTGCCTTGGGCCCCCAAGATCAGAGACAGCTGAGAGGTGAAGTAATTTAGCCTATTCTTCTGAGCCAATCCTACTGATTTGCTAAGATGTGTGAGTTGCTTTTTTCTTTGGAATAAATGAAGTTGTCTACCCCACAAAGCAATCTTTTTCCGAAAATGTTTCTCATAGTTCCATTTTCTGCATTATTCATGGAATGTCTCTTCCCAAGACTATGCAAACTAATCTTTTTTTCTAGCCATCCATTCCCCACTTCTCTCCAACAACCCCTCCCTGCAAAAGCAAAAACACCAACACTGACCTTATATTCTAACCAGAGCAATATTGCACTGATTAAGAGGAAAAAGAGAGAGAGAAAGAAAGAGGAAAAAAAAAAAGAAAAGAAGGAGAGAAGAGATGGAAAAAGAGACAGGAAAATAAAAAGAAAGAAGGGGCAGGATGAAGAGAGGAATGGATAAAGAAAGAAGGGGAAGAAAGAGGTCTTCATACCTTTTGATATGAAGACTTTCTTACAAATACAACACCAAACAACCTGACTGACAAAATCAACTGCTGTAATCCAGAAGGCCTTATGCCATCTCTGCTATTACTATAAGTGTAATCATATCCACACTGGTATGTATCTACTCTCTTAGAGGTATAACACATGGATATCTCTTGATTTTCTGAAAGTAACTACCTACTCCAAAAGACCACTCTCAGAAGCACACATTTGTTCACAGGATCCACAGGACTGGGCCTAAAGTCACATTTCTCTCAACAGTGTAATTTGCATCACAGGGCTTATGCTTAAAATTCAAAAACTAAAGCACTTTGTTAAACTAATGACTAGTATTTCTCATTATGCACACAGGAGTATTTTCTGCTCTGATACAGGTATTTGCAAGCCCAACAAAGTCAGCAGGGGGTGAACATAGAATGCTGAAACCAAAATTCATTGTAAAAATACTAGTGGAAACATAAAGCCGTCAGCAAAGAGACGGGGTCTAAGTAAGAGTCAAATAACCAAAATATGTATACATAATCTTGAAACTGACCACAGTCTCCTGCTACACATAGTATGTGCATACTATTTTAAAGCCTACAATGAAACACTGAAAACTGGGGAAAAGAAGTATATGGTTCAATTCATAAACCTTCTAAAATCCCATGCCTTGGGCTTATTGAACCAACTTCCTTGACGCAGCTTTTTAATATCTGTAAATACCTGCTTACTACCAAATATTGCTGTTTCCTACTAAGAGCTTTTTTATGTGTAACTCAGCTGCACATTTTTTTCCTGCCAAGGAACGATACATAATAAACACAGAGGACTAAGTAGATGGATTATAGAGCAAATAATTACATATTTTGCCTTTCATATACTGATTTGATGAAAGTAAAATAAACTCCTAGAGAAGTTCAGATATTTGTGGTTAAATATTTCAAGATTTTCAAAAGTCAAAGATAAGATCAGCTCCCTCATGGGCCCTGAAAATGGCTGGAATAAGGTCCAGACTTTCAGAATGATTTCCTAAGAGGATTTTATTCTCCATTCTGTGTCCTTGGACTGCAAAGGGAAGATGTATTTGGGGAATCGGAATCTATTTGTTATCCATGTAAATAAAAAAGAGGCAAGAAATTGACTCTATCTCAGCTAGAACAAGTTAGTTCAACGATGGTCTGAGGCCAATTGAAATTAGATGAAATTAGAGATCCTAACTATTCGTATTTACAGTATTTACTATTAGAGTTGAGTGGAAAAGTTGATCGAAATCCAAACCCACAGCACTGTTTCTGATTCCCTGACACTGCAAGCAGAATGAGTGAATCTTCATGTTGTTTTTACATTTTTGAACTCTCTTAATTATGTTGGCCAGTCAAGGGTTACTCAGAAGCTCCAAGTTCCTTCTGCTTAAGTTAAACTCAAGATCTACTAGAAGATAAAGACTGCTGTAGTAGGTATCCAAGAATATCCTGCATAATGTTTTTAAATAGCCTTTTTGCTTAGTTTAAATATATATTTTAAAACAAATTGCACTTTAATTGGAAATTGATGTGTGGAGTAGTTAATTGTCAAATTATTTAATAAAAAGGTCTTTCTATACACACTCTAGGAGATTTTCTACAATCATCATCACTCTAGTCTCAGCTTGTATTGGCTGGAACTCTATGAGAGCACTTGTTGAAAATATAGAGTGGGATTATGACTTGGTGAGGGAGACCTGCAGAATTTGCTCCAACAGACCAATCTCATTCTTGTTGCTGTTGGTGGCAAAACTCCCAATGATTTCCAGTGAAGTAGGAACAAGAACTCATTTAGAGCCCAGAGAAGAGTACAGAAATATCCCAGTATTAGTGCATTAATATCCTAGTATTTAGGAACAGCCTAGATTTAGTCCTAGTATTGCTTATAATTGTCTCTTGAAAAACAGAGCATTGAGCAATATATTAGATTAGAGGGTAAAACAACATCAGAAAAGAGAGCGAAAATCACTGTCTATATAATTGTCCTTTGGATTTATAAATGAAAAGCTGTGTGCTGTTAAACTGCTGGAGTACTCAGTGATTTGATTCCAAAGCATGTCCTTAGGTATCATAACTCTCTGTCCTCTCTGATCTATAGTTTTCTGACGAATTCAAGGATAGAGCCCATTAATTTACTGGGCTAAAGTGAAATACTCGAGATTTTGAGTATTAAATTGAATTCAAAAAACATGTCTGAATCCTCTAGCTTTCCTTGGCAGCTCTTGCAGGAAGGGTTTATAGAGAGATGTGTGAAACACAGGGGGAACATGGTATGTGCAGAGGACCATAAGATCATAAGGGCTAGAGATAATTAAAGCCTTCATGATGCTTTCAGTCCCTTCTCCTTGAGTGTGGCAAAGTTGATCCACCGATCTACTCAACATGCAGGTCTTTAATTTCACCAGATGACTGGATAATATTGAGACCTCCTAGATTTGATGAACTGATATTCCACTAAACAAACAAACAAATAAAATCTGGACAAAACCTAAATCAGTTAGCACTTATCAAACAGACTATACTCCAGCAAGAGCAGATGGTAACATTCATTCCTTTGGAACAATTGTACTGACTCAATCCTATTTAAGTAGTCAGCAACGTTGTGGACCTTTTCTACATGTTAGCTTCTAATAAGGCTGCTGATTCAGAGAAGAAAATGAGGCCATTTGGAAGAAAGTCTATTCTAAAACAAAGTACTATTTGAAGTAACTTGAATGTGTATTAAATGATATGAAACAACAGATACTATGTTGTAATAGGCTCAATTGAAAAACTGCTTGAAATATGAATGTTCCCTGGACGCATTTTTAAAGTTGGCAGAAAAAAATGTATCCATGCAAAACACTGATCTTCAAAATTATCTCCTTTTTGTAAAGGAGATTAGAAAAACAGTGATCACAGTTCCCTTTGTATTTAGAAATGGGGTTTATGAGATGAAATATTTGCTTTTTCTATCCATCTTTTGAGTTCTGTTTTTTTTTCTCATAGCTACTAATTCCAATTCCACTATTGTAAACACATCTAGAGAACTTTACCATTTTTCAAACAAGAATATTTATTACTACCAAGATAAAGTATTCATACTCATCCCCTTCTTTGTTCCCCAAATACCTTGCCTGTAACAGAACATCTTTCTCTCTCTCATTTTCATCTCCTTCTTCTTCTTCTTCTCTCTACTATTAATTTTTCACTTAATTTTATTTTAAACTAAGAATTGTTCCAGCTGCAACCAGTTCTGAAGAAACAGTTCTGTTTCTTGGAAGTCTCATCCGGGGCCCAGTGAAATTAATTAGGAATTTTTCTATTGGACTTCAGCAAGCTTTAGGTCAGGTGCTACCAATGAAACTGTGTAACACATTTATACACAAATGTATGGAAACTTGCACTCCTCAATAAATTCAGGCTGTTTGCCCTTGCGTCTAACCCAAGAAGGCAAAAAATTAGAAATATCCTTCTAACAAAAAAAAAAAAAAAAAAATCAACAATAAAAAACCCTTATACTTCTTGTGCAGAACAGTAGTAAACTGAGTTTTATGAGTTCTATCACAACCATATAAAACGCTTTACTGAAAAGACCACTGAGCTGGAAAAACTCAAGAAAAACTACCTTGAATTCCATGTGAACACTCATAAATCTGCCCCCTTTTCTTTTTTTTTTTTTTTCCTAAAGAACGTTTACCATTAAACTCGTGTTCCACATCAGATTTCCTCTCTATTTCATAGCAAGTCTCAATATCTCACACAATCTAAAACATATAGCCTTGAATTCTAAACTTCATTTCAGACGTGTAGCATTACCACACAGGCAAAGAGGCTTGGGTTTCAAGCTCTGCGTATATCTGCAATTTGCAATATCGTATTATTTATTACCCTTCTTAAAGGTAATGAGGAGTAAAATACAATGAACAAGAAAGGATATAAAGACAGTCGTGATGTGGTTGTAAGTATAGGAAAACTGAATATTTAAATAGGGCCATTTATCAGAAAACAAAGTTGAAGCTTCAAATACCCCTAAAAAACGATGACTTTCTATATGTATGACCAGATACTCGTGTTAGATTCCAAACGCAACATCCGCATTTAACAGATGGGCAAAATAAATCAGTCCTACCTGAGATAAGCCAAGATGCACAGACGCTGTTTCTGAGATGTACATTATTTTGCCATCTGAGGCTACCACAAAAACAAAGCCATCCAAAGTCTGTAGAAGAGAAACACATAGGTTAAAAAGAAAGCATTCTGTTTAAACCATTTATGGCAAAGAAGTATTTGAAGTCTTTTGGATTAAGATTGTTATCCAACTTAAAGAGCAGAAAACATCACAGTTCAGAAACAGAGACCTTTATCTGAAGCTGTTCCTACAAACTCTATGGCATGTGCACACATTGTGAAATCCAATTCATTCCCCCTACAGATGCGAGCTTTACTGCTCACTTTAAGTTAACATTCTCCTGTTGATTCTGGTTATTTTAGTACTTAGCACAAATCCTGAGCTATGTGATGCTTAGGGGAAAATCTAGTACTACGCAAGCCATTTTTTATGCTGTAATTGGCAGATGCAGATTACCACTATTTGCAATATATTTAATGATATTATAAGCAAAGCTTAAGATTTCTTTGACTGTATTTGTATTAATGTATTTCTGAACATGGGACTGTTTGCTAAGTAACTAGGTTAACTTAGAAAAAAAAAAAAAGTAATCAAAACAGCATTCAAATATCTCACACCTGAAGAAAGACACACTCATTAATTCATATGCCCAGAGTTTGGGAATCTCAGCTAATGGTAATATGTTATGCAGATTCTTATTGATGGGAATATTAACTGGATGTTAAATATTACTTATGTGAGGAAAAAACCTGAAGTTTAACTGTGCTGTGTGTCATTTGTGCAAGAAAAAATAACTGGCCAGGATTAGGACATGTGACCTATTGATGCGGGGTGCCTTCATTCTTGCCCTCGATTCTTCTGTGCACAAAGTTAGACATTTTTTCTAGAGTATCTGATTCCCCCAGCCAAAAACTACTGTCTCCTATCAATTTTGGAAGCCTCGATCAATATACACATGTGAACATTATTGGAAAAGATAAAGTTCTTTTTGCAGCATGTAGGTAAAGTGGACACCAATTTTAATTTATATTTTAAGTTATTGAACCGGAAGGGAAGCAATAAAACCCTGAACTTCATGCTTCTACTCTGCTGCCCCTATAAAAATATATAAATACATATTCCAAATTATTCTCTGGATTACTGACTCCACAGTATGTAATTGAAACCAGATTACTCCTTGCTTTTGCATTTTTTCCTGTTTTAGACCACAAATTTCATAGCAGTATTACAGTGGAAGATAAATGATTGCATCTTTGACCATCACTTTTCAGCTAAGCACTGTCATCCTGCAATTGATCCACCCGACTGGACCTGTGGCTACCTCCCCTCGCAGTGCAGCAGGTTTCCCCTACAGAAAAGCACAAGCTGAAACATCCCTTGTTAAGCTTCAGTCTAAGGACCCTTCAAAAAGTCTTCAGCAAATTTGCTGCTGCTGTTAAAGCAGTTGTGATTCACGAATGAGTGAACGATAAAATGAGTATAACAGGCGATTAACAAATATTATTTAACTGGCGGAGGAGCAAGTGCACCAGCCGCGATTTTCGTCCTCGATGACTTTTGCCCTCGATCCTTATCCTTGATAAGGGTTTTAAAGGCAGACCGACGGTTGTGAACCTGCTGCCTGTATTCAGAAATATGTGGGAGCTGCACTTCCAGGCGGCCTCGCACAGCACAGCCGCCCCCTGAGCCTGAGAGGCCGAGGCTGAGCCGGCCGCCCCTCGGAGAGGGGGTTCGAGCCCCTCACAGAGCGCCTGTTGACTTTTTATATCCCCCCCGAGCGCACGGTGAAAACAACGCCGGTTCTATGACCAGAAATTAACCTCCAGCCGTAAAACCGGCCGTTAAACGATTACGGTTTACTACATCTTTAAAAGCAGGGGGAGGGAAATAAATAAATAAATAAATAATCCTGGCAGTATTAAAGTTCACATATTAAAAAAAGAAAAAGAAAATGACAAAAAAAAAAAAAAAAAGAGCTAAAGGTAATTATTATTATTTTTTTCCTCCGGCTGGCACACACTGCGACTTCTTAAGTTCTCCCACACAGTGAGGATTGAGAAGAACTGCAGCGCGGATCGGCGGGACATGAGCGCTGTGCTTCCAGGTGCTACTGCCGGCAGATCGAACCCAGATGTGCCTCCCGCCCCCCGAGGAATGAATCCGCTACCTGAAGCAAGTGGGATCCGAGCTCCTTGGCCACGTTATCCATGGGCCCTATCCTGCTCGGCTGTCCCCAAGCGTCTCCCAGACCTGCGAAGGTGAACGAGGAGATGGTCAGAGCGGGGCGACGAGTCCGGCCGCCCTCCCGCCCGCTGCCGGCCCCGAGCTCCCCGCAGCCCGCCCGCTCTCCCCAAGCAGGGAAGGAAATGGCTCTTTGCGTGTGGAAATGCCGCCAAGGGGACTCCCGCTGCCCCCCGCCCGCCACATCGCGGCCCTCTTGGCCGGGATACGGCAGCCACACAGCGAGAGAACCTCAGGGAGAGAGTCTGCGGAGAACCGCAGCCCCTCCGGTCTCCTCCCGTCCCCTCACGGAGCGCGATCTGCGCAGAGCTGCAGACCCGCAGCGGAGCGATGCTCTGGGCGTCTCGGCCTGTTTGTTTATTTGTTTGTTTTCATTTCCTACATGAGAACCAGTGGAATGGCTGCAGGCTGCTGCCGGCAGCAGTGCTCAGACGGAGGTGAAGGCGCATCCATGTCATGCTTCTTTTTTGGAGTCTTAAGTCTTATGCCCTCAGAGCCCTTCTACACTGGCGAAATGAGTGCGGTGGAGGTTCAGTCCAGCCAACCTTCACTCGCTGCAAACGGGGCAAATCGCTGTACAGCCTCGAAACCGGGCTAAGCGTTTTCCTCCCGCTGCCTCATACCGACCAGGTGCTTTGAAAGAAAACTCGCACTCCGTCAGGAAGGGAGAGGACGCTGCACTCGGGTGGAAGGCGCTGCCCTGTTCTCCAATCTGGAACGCGTTTGTGAAGCCCTCCCGGAGCCGCATCCCCCTCGGCACCGGTGTGGAGGCGATGGCAGCACCTCTCCGCTCTCCCTCCCTCAGAGACGAAGGTATCTCCCACCCGGGAGTAGACGGGGAGGACGCAGAGCTTTGCCACCCTCGGGGCAAGCACAGAAGCAGGGAAGGAAAAGGGATCCCCGGGGTGTTCTGAAGCCCTCTGCCCACCGCCGGCTGGCTCATGGCAGTGCCCGAGGCCAAGGTCAGCCCCGGGGGAACAGCTCTTCTGCTGCCCCGCTGCCCCAGAGGTATCCCAGCGGCGATGCTGTTCTGACTGTAGGGAATGGACACCTTTCTTTCCTTTTCCTTCATTAAAAGCAATGTTTGACCACGCGTGGGAAATATACTTCGAAGAGGCAAACGAAAAGTCGCGCTTTTCTACCGCCTTTACCCAATTTGCAGTTCGAAGTACGTTCCCAGACGTCCAAGCACTCGACACCACGTTTCTTTCTTTTCTTTTTTTTCTTTTTTTTCTTTTTTTCTTTTTTCATTTTCCCTATTTTTCTTCCTACTGAAATGAACCCTCCACTTTCAAAGGACCGCGGGTTCACCTCGCAGTCTTCCGCACCAGGCGGCAGTGCGCGGACGAAGCGCTAAGTGCCAGCGCTGCGCGGAGTGCCCTCATTTCGATGTCCATCACTGAGGGTCGGGAGGTGTTGCTGCGACCCTCAGAGCCGTGCGGGTTGGGCTGCACCGCACGGCCAAACGCCGCCGTGTTCTGAGGTTATTTTTCTAAAGCGGGCTAAAACCTCCGCTTCCGCAGATCTTTTTTTTTTTTTTTTTTTCCTTTGAGATTTTAAATTGGGGTTACAATCGCGAGCTCGCATCAAACGTAAGCGCGTTTGGGGGGATCAGGCTGACATTCGTCTAAGCTTATTTTAAAGCCAATGATTTTGTCATCTAATCCAGCAGCAGATCGGTTTGGAGGTGAAAACGAAACGAATAAATCCGACGTTCGGCTGAAGGAGGGCCGCGCATTAACTCCTCTTCCTACACGTTTGCCGCTGTGCAGCCTCCGTCCCGTACACATATGGATGCAATACATATGGATGCAATACTCTGCGGCGCTCCCGCTGCCCCGCCAGCAAATAACGCACATTTTCACTCACTGCGCTGGATCGGGGCCAAAGGCGCTGCCGATACAAAGTGAGCGTTCTAACAAAGCTCCTTTACGCGACGGGAGCTCGCTCTGACGGCTGCGGCAGGGAAAGTTCTCCTGTGTCCGCGAAGAAAACGCCTAAAAAGCCCCATTTTGGCACGCATTAGCTCGGACAGCCGTGCCCGTCTCTGTCGCGGATCCCGTACCATTGGGGGAAGGGCCGCACTGCGGGGCTGGACGGTCACAGAGGGATGCGGTGCGCGGGGCCGCGGGGCCGGCTCCCACAGCCGCAACCCTGCGTGGGAAGGTCTGGCATGGGAACCCCAACGTAGGAGCAGCTCCCAGCGCAGGAATACGCAGGACTTCTCGTCCCTGTCCTCTGTCAGCCCTGGGTTGAGTTTCCCCGACGCTCACATCGCCTTTTGACACCTCTCGCCGTTTACTTAGGGCGCTCACTCTGTGCCATTCCCCAGTTTCTGGGTAGGAGGGAGAATTAAACCGTAATAAGATCTGGAAACCTTTGGGATCAATCCCCACCTTTGCTCTTCAAACGTATATAAATTCGTACACACAGTAGTGAAAGCCCGGTAGCTTTTCTGTTTGGGATTCTGCTACAAGAATTACTTAGCGATGTATTACGCGAGTATCGGATTGCCCTCTAACTCAGAGCATTTCCTTTGTGTCTACCGTACTGTTTCCCGGCTCCCCGGAGCGCGTGGTGCTCTCCTGTTATTCAATAGCCATCCTTCAACCTGGAGCGGCCACAACTGCCTGGATTTGCAGTTCTGCCTCCCTTTGGGGGACTTGTCTCCAGCATCGCGTAGGCGGGGGAGAGCGAAAGGGAACGAGCGGGGAGCGGAAAGCTGCCAGCTCGCCCCTCACCTCGAGGGTCTGCTCCGGCTTGAGCGGGGACATAGCTGACCCTTGCCCTAAAACACGTCCGCAGAGACGTATTCCAAACCCGACGGCTGCCCCTCTCGGGATGAGAACGGGTCCCCAGGGTCGGAGCGATCGGGGAGCCCCGGCGGGATTGTGTGATGCTCGGGGCGAGCGGCTCTCGAGGCGGGAGTGCAGGCAAGGAGGAGAGGGGCTGCCTGGCTTCTATCGAGAAGAGTTTCAGCCTCCTATCTGCGCAACCGGCGGAACGTTTAAAATGAAAACGTTTAAAAGTTTTTTAAAAACAAGAAAAAAGTAAAACGACGGTTCAAAGAGAAAACCCAATAAATGCCCTCCGGCACACCCGGACAAGCCTATCTCCAACTGTACCCCAGCAGCAGCGGATGTCCCAAGATCCCCTCCCTGCGCCGGAGCAGCCGCGGAGCAGCGGGAAGCCCTAAGAGCACCAGGTGCGAAGGAGAGCCGCCGCGCCGCCGGGAGTTGTGCCGCTATAGGCGAACATTCTCGGTCTTGGGATTAATTAATTCGATTAATTAATCCGTTAACAAAACTCTCTCGAGCACACGCGAAGATTCGGCGTAATAGCAGCAACGAGCCTTAAAATGTACATTCACAGATTCATACTCCAGCTACT
>NC_136813.1:88518721-88583144 GCF_951394365.1 Tetrao urogallus
GGGAACAGGAGAGGGAATATATCAATCACAGAAAGGAAGCCTCTAGGTTGAAAAATTAGGAAAAACCTTGTATGAAAAGCACACACAAAGCGGAGTGTTTTTGCTCTGTTTGTCTGAAGTCCTTTGAACATGATGAAAGTCAATGTGAGTATTTCAATGTAATTTTTTTAAAGTTATGCTCAGCGGTTTCGAGTAGTTATCTCAATGGTCCTTGGCTTTTATGAATAGTGTGACTAATCTAGTGGAGATGAGTAATGGATCTACGAGGAATAGAGGAATTCTGATGCAAAAACATCTCTCTTTTCTGTTGGTGTTTTATGCTGCTTGACATTCAATATATTATATGATGGCTGTCAGAAGAACTTTGGTAATGCTTTATGGTAATGTTTATAAATACTTTTGTCGTGATTTAGAAACGATGAATGGAAAATGCTATTTATAGATAATTATGTGATGTTTTACTATGTTGTAAGCACATTCATACACATATGTATGTGCTCATGTTAATTGCCATGCTTTCTTTGTCGTAGCACACTGATTCAATATTTTTGCATTTGTCTACAGTACACTTAGCAACACAGCTACCAGATTATCTCTAAATAGGTATTTTACCATGTATGGACAAAGAAATTGAAGTTGGATTGATCTACACACGTGTACTGGGAGGTTACTGCAAGGAGAGGGTAAAGAGAGGGGAAGGAAAGGTTCTCGTGAAGGCTGTTTTTGTGAAATGAAGACCTCAGCCCTGTAAATGAACATGTATCAGTGAACTCTGTAAGCCACTGGCTTAACACGGCTTAAAACCCAGCAGTGCAGCCCCAGCAAGGCATGACAAGGCACCAGCATGTCTCTAGGGTGGATCTGTCTCCTCGTTAGCATGGTCAAGCTGATTGGGAAGATCTGGCATGGGGATGGGAAGAGGGAGGATTCACACCTCTTTGAGGCCTGATGTGGTGATCTCATGGTCATGATCTTGTTTGGATCAAAAGGCAGAGCAGAGAACAGGCTCATGCCCTGATGCTGTGCTAGAAGTGGCTTGCAAGTCCCTCAGCTTTCATCCTTCCACAGCAAGAATTTGTGAGTAAATAAGTAATAGGTAGTATAACAAACCTATGTGAACTGGCTTCACCAAATGCAGAATGCAAGATTTCTGTTCTGATCCTGACTGATACTCATGTCGTCCCAGTTTAAAAGAAGGTAGCTGCTTAGTTCAGGTCACCATGAGTTTTCCCACCAGCAGTGAGACTGAAAAGTCACTTTGTATGGGCAGTGATAATCACAATTACATTTGACACTGAAACATTTCAAAATTATCCCATATGGGCACACAAAACATCTTGGTAACTTGCTCCCCGGGAAAGTCCCATCAGCATGCTTTGTGTCTGAACAGCAAGGACCAGGTCAGCACATACATCTGAAAGTATAGCTGCTCTCAGTATGGGTCTTACTACTACTTCTTGCTAGTGTTTCCAGCTCTGGATATAACTTCACACGTCTTTTTAACTTCGTTAGAATTTGTACCAACAAGGTTTCCATGCTTATACTGTGGGAATAGCGGATTAATTCATCCTTAATTGAACAAAGGCACACTAAGTTCAATCTCTGCTAACATCAGAAAGATACTCAGAAGATGCTGCCCTCTAAAATGATCTGTCTGACCTTTAGACATTGATCCTGAAATTTGATCTCTGAGACCCACCAATACCAAAGAATTAGACACTTCAGTCTCTGGATGCCATTTGGATGTGCTCTCAGTTTCGGAGTTCAGGGCCAGGTCCAGAAAGAGACTCAGGGAGAATGCAGATACTGAAGGCTAAAATGGGAGTGCTGAACATTTCCATTCAGTTGCTGACTAATTCTGGATGTATCCAAAGCTTATCTGTTCATCATTTTGTTCCTTAATGCAGGTACATAATTCAGACCTAGGATGTGAGTTTTCTCCTTGATTTGGTCCCAGCACAATCAGTGAATATGCTCTGCTCCACAATCAACAGAAGTTGTCTTTGATTTATATATGCATATAAGTCACATTTGATGATGAGGACCCGGACTCAATTCCCTCCATTGTCCAAAGGGATGCAATGCAGACCCCTGGTCTTTGAAAAGTGTGTTCTATACATTGTCCACTAGACTGCATGTGATGTACCCTCATACTGTATTTACTTTATTACGTATAGAATAAGGGAAAAAAGCAATCCTCTGTTCCAACAGTCAAGTGCATTGCTGGTAAGGGATATATCTGGAGTTTGCTGTCTTTTCCAAGATTTTGTTTGTTTGTTTGTTACAAATATGTTACTTCCAGTGTACACAAATGCATTGAAAGCCTTTGGAGCAAGATGAGGAACATGGTTCCCTTCCCCCAGCCTTACCAAGAAGGCTTGGGTCATATTATTCAATGGTTGGACTAGATTATCTTAATGGTCTTTCTAACCTTAATGATACTTAATGATGATGGTGACTTTCTCTGTCTTTCAGTTTTTCTAGGCACAGTAGCCTGATGGGAACCGGAGGGACTGAGAGCCTTAGCCTGGTTTATAATATGCTGTTGTGGGCTCAGTGTTGAAAAGATGGAGATAAAACTTTGAGCTTTCTCAAAGGCCAGTGACATTTCCTCTCATTTGTCAAGTGCAGGATCACGGTGCGGTATGGCAGAGAGATGAGAAAAGCTGTTGTTCTGCCTCTAGTCTTACCATCTAAACAGCATTCGCTTTTTCTTTTTTCACTTAAAAGCCAAAACCTAAGCAAGAAAACAAAAATTGAAAAATGTAGAACAGTCATGTCAGGGAAACTCATGATGAGTCTGAGGTTGGAAGAAGATGATAAGAACCAACCCACTTCCTTAGCATCTTCTCAGTGAGTAGCTCAGGTGTTTCAGTGCTCAGCTCTGTTATGCACTCTGTTTGGAAGAGCTCAATTCAACAGCAATTTAGGCAGCTGAGTAGGTTTGGAAATTAGCACTAGGACTACATTATTTAAGAGAAATCACAACATTTATTTTTATGTCTCCAAAGTAATTCTGGGAAATATTTTCCTATTAAAAAAAAGCCAACAAAACAAAACCAAGACAAATCTGTCTTCAGGTTATAGGCATATACATGCATGATATGTGAATATTCCACTGTTTTCTGGTGGTATGTATGAGGAGTTTCAGACTGTTCCTGAGATCATTTGTTCTCATACAAGCAACTCCTTACAACAAATCACAGCTTAGCAAGATCCTTGAGCAGTGGCTTACATCTCTCAGATGGTGGACAGCATACTGCAATGGAAAGAAACACCCTCATCCCTCCTTGCCCTCAGTAGTTGTACAGAATTTTTATGCATGTCAGAAGTGCAGTGTATTTTGGCTCTGAGAGAAGAAGAAAACAAATGAGTCCCTCCATCTGTTGAAAACTGTACATACTGTTATCTCCAAACACTTCTTTTATCACCTGGATGGTTTCGGAAAACCATTTATCTGTTCTTCTGCTATCCAGTATGTTAGCCAAATTCTGAATATGTTTTTCTGCTCTTTCCTTCCTTTTCTTTCCTTCCTTCTTTTTTTATTTTCTTCTTTTCTTTCTTTTTACTTCTTTTTTTTTTTTTTTCTTTCTTCTTTTTTCACTTTTTTCTTTTTTCCCCAGCTTTCTCTTCTTCAGGATTTCTCCAGCACTGGGGACATGCTATTAGCATATCTTGGGAAACCCCATTGCAGGGGAAATTTGTAGACAACTGTTTACCCTGAATAGATTGCAAGTATTGGACAGTGCAAATATTCACAGTGGCACTGGTAACACCAATATCCCTAACCCTCTGAACACGTACAGTATGGACTGGATAGTTCAAAAAACTAGAGAGGCTCTCAGATCAAGCTGAGTGTTTGTGCAATTAATTCAAGATAAACATTCTCCCAACTGCCTATGCAGTGCTTTAATGACCATTAGAGGCCCCCTGCTGAGGAGGTCTGTGCCTTAATTCCACAACCATATGAGATTTCAGGCAGGTCAGTAGAACAGGCTTTAAGCTGAGACAGATAAAGCCAAGCGGGAGGAAATGGGAGAACACAGAGAATATTATTTATCATAAATGCCTGAGAGAATTGGCTGGAGACCTGAAATGAATTTAGGGGCAGATAAAACTGACAGATAAATCTTAGACAAATCTAGGATGAGAGAAGAGCGTGATTGGAGAAATAAAATAGATGTGGTGATGATAGGTGCTGGAAGAAGAGTGAAGCTCTGCAGAAGTTCAAGCTCATTTTCAGTAAGACGTTTTATCTTTGGGGATTACTCCAGCAGAAACTACAACTCCTCAGAGATTTGCCTCAACACCACTAAAAATGCATAGGTCTGATACTGCAAACAGGGTTCCCACGAAGGGGCTAAACTCCTCGTGAATCAACATCGTGGCCTTCAGCACTAACATGGCTTTCGGTCGGCAGGGGCTTTATCAGATGATGTCATGTTTGTAACTGATATCCCACTCCACAGTGCTAATGAGAACAGAAATGCCATGGAACTGAGCCGTGCCAGAGTGATCTTTGCTTCCCTATGAACTTTTGGTTAAACAGTTAATGATTTCTTAAATTCAGTGCCTAGGACACATAACTTGTCCCAGGAGTTTGATGTTTACTATTTAGTTAAATCAGACCTGCTGCTTAATTATTAAAGAAGAGAACTTCAGCCGTCCCACCTCTGTTCTGTTCAACCATTGATGTGCTTTCAGTTTTGATATGCTACCTATTATTTGTAAATGAAATAAAGCACTCAGATTCTTTGTGCATTCATATCTATATATGCGTATCCTTAAAGCAGGGATATCTGAGACCTTGAATTTAACAACAAAGCAAGTCAAGGAAGGAGTTTCAACCCTTAACTCCGAATTTCCTGGGGTTTTACAGATTAAATCAAATCCTTAAGGCCATTTTATCATAGTTTTTCTGCGCAAGTGTGTGATTTATGTCCTCTTTTTATTGCGTGAACCTTTGTCTCTGTGCTATTTGATTCAGTCTACCAACAGCTGTCAGCTGATTTTATTTTAGTATCTGTAAATTTTTGCACACAAAGCTAGACAAATGCAACGCAGGGGCAAATTAAATAGTGCAATTTAATACAAAGTCAAGTTGCTGGGAGAACAAGATTTTAACTGCTGATCTAAACCAGCTCTGCATGTAAACAATGGATCTTTGGTGTTTACTGTATACTATCTGTCTAAATACAAGGATTACTGTTTCCTCCTCTGTAGCAACTGGCTGGAGGTTCTCACTAGTAGCTGTTATTAGTAGCAATGACACATTAATTGAACTTCACTGCTTCCAGGTGTGTGGCACACTCCGGGGTCACCCAGTGCACTACAGTTTCATGTGTATTCAATTACTGTAGCGTTATGAAGGAATGCAACATGTCATACATTAAAATGTCAATTACCGGCTTTTATGGGATAGTGAGTAAAAGAAACCAATCAGTTCCCTGAGCATCGGTTTCTGTCTACTCGGCTGCTGTGAGCATCTCACCAAGCTTTACTCTCCACCTCACCTTTGTGACCAGGACAGAAAAAGAAATGCGTTAGGAAATTACCGCTCACTGTTAGAAACTGTTAGATTACTTGTGTATAAATGGCTGGGTCATGCAGTGTTGTTATTAGTGGCACATCCTGTTATGAGCAAATCAGTAACGGTTCGCCTCAATGGTTTGTTCTGAAGCACTTGAGGTCATGGGCACAAATTCTCATGCGTTTTCAAACATTTGACACTCTGCTCTCTGAGTGTGTGATAGCATCTTTGCTAGAGCAGATATGGTTGAGCTTCATAGGCATTTCCTAGAATTTTTAGTGTAAATCTTCACCCTGTACATATCCAAGCCAATCTCTCTCTCTAAAGAAAAAAACACCTTTCTTCAGTAAAGAAAGGTTTCTTTCCCTCCATGCCTTTAAAATTATGTTTTTGGGAAATTATATAAAATTTAGTCTTTCTGGGTGCAAGAAGGAACCTTTGGAAAAAAAAAAATTAGCTACAGGAGATGGAATAAAAATGTTCTTGCAGTATTTTTCCTGGGGAATATTTTCATATTTCCCCAAGTTTAGCTATATTCCATGAAATTTCAATACACATAGTCTTTTCTGGTAAAACACATTCAAGATCCTTTTGAAAAATTACCTTTTTTGGGGGAAGCTGAGTTTAAGGACTGAATGATTACTGAGTTGTTAGGGCTGTGCCATGGTCGGCTGAATATTCATCACCAGCATTTTTTTGTATCGCTGTTTGTGCAGCAAGTTGATGCTTAAGCCTTACATTACTCAGATTTGAGTCACAAGTACTAGGCTAAATGAATTAAAAAATGAAGGTAGAGATTTATTTTAGAATGTAGGCTGTGTATCTTTTTAGTCCATGTCTGTAGGTCTTTTTGTCCTTGAAATAGGAAGGAGTAGAAAATTCTGCAGTGGTGGTAAAGATGCTAGGCCTAAGTGCTGCATCAACAACATGCTGGAGAGACATTTTAACTGTTCTTAATCTTCTAACAGCTATTGCAGACTATGAATTGAAAGAACAAATCGCTTATATGGAAGCCTGGGAACAGGGGAAAATAATGTGGTTTAAAATAGTTATGCATGATACGGTTTGTACACCATTAAATTTCAATTGAGTATGTTTCCTACAACTACAAGAAACATTACTTGTGGTTTTGAAAATCATTATTGAGAAGAAAAGAATCCAACTGGCATCACAAACATTCAGTAGGCCCAAGGCTAGGAAGAGTATATCCAAATGCCTTAGTTTCCCTATTTCTTCACTGTAAATGCACTGTGAGAAAGTATTATGCCAAGGAGGTTCTTGTTTGCCTTATAGAAGGCATGTGACATCCATCTGCATGATGTAGAGTTGAGCCTAGGAATAAAATCTTATTTATTTATTTGTTTGTTTGTTTGTTTGTTTATTTTTTAAACCAAGGAATGTGATAAGTATCCCACAACTTGGGGCTGCTATAGGAAAAAAATCCCATAACTTGATGATGTTAATATTAACTTCAGGATATAGAGACATAACATCCTGATTCTAAACCCCCCATCCTTTCTCCAGATCTTCAAATTCTGTTCCATTCTCACTGAAGAACGCACACAAGTCACTTGGGTGGCAACCTGTAGTCTGGATTCTGCCAGAGGTGTAAAAGTAAATACTCATTTCTGATCTTAAAATCTCCAAAATCGTCCCAAGCATGGTGACTGCAAAGTCTACAAAACACTAATCGCATAGTGTAACCTGTTGCCTATTGAGATAAAGTGTATAGGAGTGAAACAAACACATTCTATCAGTTCTAAGCCAAAAAATTTTAAAAAGATTCAAAATTACATTAGTTACAGGAGATGAAATAAAAAATACATTGCTCATATCCAAAGAAAATTCATTTTAATGAATTCTTCAAAAGAATGCAGATGCCTGAAGAATTGTGCATTTTTTTTTCTGCATGTCATTACTTTAAAAATGGTATAAATGGCTCTTTCTGATCTGTGTTTATGAAAAAAAAAAATCCCATCAAATTCCAGATCACAGACAGCATTTAAAAATGAATGTGCAAACTAAGAATGTGACCCTGTCTTATTTATAAATACGTGCTATAAGAAAAAAACCAGAATGTACACTTTATTTTTAAATTCAGAACACAAGGGGATACTGTTTTAAGTAAGCATTCAAAGTAACTCCCTTAAAGAATTAACTACTGAAATGAAGAATAATGCAGATAACTTCAGTAGCACCACTGAAAGAGAAGCAGTTCCAAAGCAGCCTTTGTCTTCGCAGAGTTGTGGTGAATTCTTTGATGAAGTTGTTTATTACTGGCACAGATGGATGATATGACACTTCACCTTGCCCAGGAAGGTAACAGGAGGTAGATAAACCTCTCTGGAATACATCAATGCCCTTCTACTTTTGGTATTCAAATTGAACAGGTAAGTTTGGAGTATGGATACTCAATGTGATTGGTCAAGAGAGCTCTGCTTGATTCCTCAGATCACCTACATGAAGGATTTTGCTGAAGTTTCTATCGTAGGTGCTTTAAAGCATACATCTCTCTGAGGATGAGACTCTCTCTCCTCTCAGTGAAATTCTGCCACCTTATTTCACTCAATTTAGCAGAGGAGTTCTTCTGCTCCATTAAGTATCAGTTCTATCATCGTATTTTGGGAGAAGACCATCCATCCATTACGAATTGGGTAGAGGAAATTCGGACAAGAAATGGTAATCCATTTTGTATTCTGTTGACTGAGGCCTCGGTGCAGGCAGAATATGCCTAATTTTAAGAGGTCTCACTGACTGCTGGGACTGAAGACATGATTAAAATTAAGCGCATGTTTCAGTCCCTTCCTGAATCAAAGTTTAAATGAGATCTGAAATGGTTGCTTGACTTTACATCGTATTACCATTAGCAATTTCCTGGCGATTGTTTTTCTTCCCCCTCTGTGGTGACTTTTCCAAAATAGATCCCTCATCTGACTGTAAGGGTAAATGAAAATCAGGCCCATTAAATTTACTGTCTGTAAAACACTAATGCCTAACAAACAGTATCTTTACATTTAGATGGCATTTCTATTCTGAGGAATCTCAAATCACTCTATAAACCCTGACCTCGATCCTAAAGTCACTTGCATACGTGAACAACTTTATATTGCATATCAAACAGGATTACGCATAAATGTAAAACTACTCATGTGCTGATGTGTTTGCATATTGAAGGCCTTAGTGTATAAGTGTCACTCTGGACAAATGTCATTAAGACTGTAGTTTATGCCCAAACCTTTAACAGGATTAATAAGGATTCTGTCAGGTTTCATAAATGCACAGCATTTACCATACGCCAAGAAACGTTTCTTCTCTGCATTCTCACAGCTGTTGCCTTCGTCTTTTTAAAGGAATGCAAATAACTCCAGGATTTATTGGCAACAGTCACAGCAAAAGTGTTAATGAAAACTGGTACTGCATGTAACATAAACTAAGCATCACTTAGCATTTTTCAAGTTATATTCTTGAATACTGCAAATGCCAGATTAAAATTCACTAAGCATGTGATGACATCTGGCTATTTTGCCAGATTTCATAGTGCTATTACATTGACTAATCCAATGAAAAGGTAAGTTGACCAAGTCCATAACAATATCACTCATAACTATAACTCCTATAAATTCTCCTTGACTGCAGATACTACTTAATAACCAGACAAGGCATTCTAACTTAGGAATAAGCTTCTTAGGATGCCCCAAATTATTATTACTATTTTACGTTTCACTGCTTTCATCACTCCCTCAGCAGTCACTCTTGTCCTTATAGACCACCATTAATTTTAAGTAACAAGAACATGTTTAAAAGCATTTCCTGGATCAGAAGCTTGAGTCTTTTTTTACTGCAGGTGTTTCCATCACACAGCCTTTCCACAGGCTGACCAAGCTGCAGCTTAAATGCAGTCAGGTAACTTTTCAGCCAATTTGCTTTCCCCCTGTCCTTTGCCAGTAAATACCTGACACCTTTCAGGTACAAGGTGACAGCTTTGTTACAAAGAGCACAGTGATTTTTACACTCCAGGCTTGGAGACAGTTGCCCTGTAGGCTGCTACTTAAGTAAAAAAAAACTTCAAGGTACAGGTTTCTTAAAGATTCCTTTTCCTTGAATGATTGAATCAGCAAAATATCATAGTATTATTTGTTTGAAATCTAGACATGCTGTAAAATACCTACTTGGGTATTCAGATAAAGTGTTGGCAATGAAGGTTGACTCAATCATTTCAAAGTAAGATATAAGAGAGAGATTCTTTCTTATTTCTTTCATTCATTTTGACACATCCTGGCTCTGCTAGGTCAGCAAGAGATTTGCTGTTCTGGTGTTGTTGGATAACCTTGCTCACAGTAGGAAAAATTCTAAGATTAGCAGCCTTCTTTGAAAAACAAATAGACTTCCCTCTCTCTCTCTTCTTATGTCAGTCAGCCTTTTGTTCAGTTCTGCATATAGCTGAAACAATGTGACAACAGCAGAAAATATTCTGCATCAAATGTTTGTTTTATTGAAATTCAGTGGAACAGAATTTGGTCATGATTTAACTTATGTAATTTAGGATGCACTGAACAACAAGGGCAGCCCTAGTAGTGTTTTACCAAGTGCTGTTGTTTCAAACAGATATTTTTATCCAATAGAAAATATGTGACACCATTTTATTCCCTCTATTTGCCTCAGTAGAACAAATTATGTTTGTCAAAATCATCCAGGTAAAGTGTTTTCTTCATTGTCCTTATACTGCATGCTATTTCACAGGCCACAGAAAATACATTCACGTATCTGAAAGGCTCTGTCTGTATTCAGAACTAAGACGTGTCCTAGAGGTTGATTATTCTACTCAAGTACTTCTCATCATTCTATTTAAGTGCTGATCACTCAGCATGGTTTGAAGTTAAGATAAAAATCAGCTTTATTTCTTATTCTGAGAAAAGCTGACATCAGGATCAATAAATCCTGACAGAAGCTATTAACATTTTAATGAGTTACTCAATAATATTCTAAAGATGTGCTGGCAAGTCGAGCCTCCTTTGATTAAGGACAAATTTCTTAGACTACTGTAAATATATATTTCAAGGTCCAGAATGCAAAGCTGTCACTTATCAATCAAGAATAAAGGGCAAAAGTCATGAATAAAGACACCATGGCAGGAGCTGTCCATATGATTATGATGATTACTGTACATGACGTAAACTTTTAAGATGCCACTCATCTTAAACAAACATAGCCAAATATTAGTCCTTGGGTTGTGTATTTGGTTGTCATATGATTGAAGAAGTGTCCGTGACTTCCTCCTGTGATGTATAGAAATCCAATGATGTTGGGAAGCACTTGGACACGTCTATGCATGGTTGAATGCAATGGCAAATAAGAGCAACGAGCCTGGTGAATAGGAAAAAAAGTATCTGTCCAAACTCTGTTGAGCCTCAAGAAAAAGACAAAAGGTTGGTTATTGAGGTGAAATGTACTTATCTAAGGGTGAATTTTGCCTTTAAAGACTAGGCAATTCAATTGCACTAAAATGAATCCACATTTGACCTAAAGGGGAGATTTTACCTGACATACTGCTAAACATTGCAATAAATCTGTTGACAGAACAATGCTATCGAACATAATGCCAATAGGTTACAAGAAAATCCTTGCTAAGATGCCATGCCTACAGAATACTGACTTCAGTGCAACATTTCAGTGAACAAATATGAATCTTCTAACACAAGTCACAGACGTGACTTTTCTAGTGGAGAGATAGTCCAACAGAATCAGAAGTACTGAAGTAAAGCTAGGGACAGCAAAAGACTATAGGGTTTCTCAGCCTGGACTATCAGACTTAGGAGAAATCTGTAGAGAATGTAAAATTGTATTAGCAATACTTCCCTGTGGGAATGAACACATGAAATGTGAATCATGAAGCTAGCTAAAAAGAAACACGTGTTATTAGATAAGTTACTTCATGGACCTATCTTACTCATAATGAAAGCATGTATTTCTCTGAAGGTTAGATGAGAATCATACCAAAATTCAAAAGAAAAAGGCTGTAGATACAGATGAGGCTCTCAAATAGTTTATCATTTTTGATAACACCCTTGATGACTGTTCATGACATCCTAGCACCCAAGTTTCCCATTTGTGACATAAGAAATATACATTCCTGTTCAAGAAAGACATAAAATCAAGATGCTGCTGCAAGGACTTTTTAGCCAATTTACAGCAAGGACTGCTGAAAACATAGAGTTGAAGCTCTGATGTTTGATGTCCAGAATACTTACAGTTTCTAAAAATATATATTTAGTTCAAGACTCAGAACGATCTCATCAGTGTGGAACATTCTGAAGGAGAATGCTGAATAATGGCTAATAATGCCCTTCCTGTAAATAAGAACAAGTAAAAAGGAAGAAAATTGAAAAAGTAGCAAAAAAATGTAAGACTTCAAATTCTGCACAAACATCTCTTTTGTAATAGCCCATACCTAGGGGTTAAAATGCTGTTATTTCAAAATGTTCTGTTCATTCATCCCTTGATAAATTTTTGCTGACATACTGCTCAGAAATGGGAACACTACAGCTTCACAAACAAACAGGCCATACAACAGTTGAGTAAACTGAATTCTATCACGCTGCAGAGGGAAATATTCCAGATTTCTCCTCTTCATGCTTTCTCTATATAATATATATAGAGCATATGCATGTGTGTAATAAACAAAACAGAAGAGATTCCAGGAGCAAAATGAGTAATGTTGGTATTTATAAAAGCATTCAACAACTGAGGCTTTGTTGCAATCAAGTTGCTGTTGGCACCCACTGATAAACATGACATTTACTTACTTCTCTGACAGCCTCAGTGTCTCATGACATACAACAGCATTTTCAGGACTAAGCCTTGAAAACAAAAGCCCTAGGAGAGTTGTGAATGCTACTTCATTGTATTGGGCAGGTGGCAAAGGGATGGATATCACCTGAACCCATTGGTACACTGTTTTTGTTTTTTTTCTGAACTTTTGGTCAGGCACTGGTTGCATATGAATAACAGTCAGAAATAACTTGGTACGCAGCTGAATTTTTAGATCACCATTTTGACTGAAAGGATTGTGTTGAAATATATTTATGGATAACGCTGAATATTTTCTTGGTGAAGCAGGACATATTTTGAGACGGTCACTTATTCTTTCTGTTGAAATTCTCCCCTGGATAGGAACATATCACTCAAAGCCAAGGACATTGGGTAAAGTAGAGACTGTGTAATAATAGTGTTGTAGGTACAGAAAGTCTTTGAGATACTTAAATCCCCTCTCCTACAAATTGCCAGAACTGCTGCCATCCCAGCAGAATTGTGCAGGTTGGCCCTTAAGCCTTTTGTGGGCCCTCATGTTTGCCTGAAAGGCCTGATTCAATGGGTGGCTGGTTGGCTGCCTTCCTCCACTCTGCTCCTGGGTAAGCACTAGGCTGAACATAAAAGCAGGGGCAGCTTAGCTCAGGGATGTGGTGAGCTGTTTCTGACCCTGCCACAGGGAACAGCTCATCAGACAAATGGTGCCTATGAGTAAGGACCTCAGATGCAACACCTCCTGCTCGAGATGTGAAAATCCATATCTATTTACCACTTCATGTTCTATCTCTATGTTGTCACAGTGCTTCCTCGGGAGGAAGACAGATGGGGTTCGGGCCCATCCTCAGAGCTACTGAATAGTTTTATCCAGGGCAGACATCATGTATAATGTATAAGCAAACCGTAGAGCTGGGCTAAGTCCCTGTCTCTGTCTTCCCACATGAAGAGCCCATGCACCTGATTAGAGCATTAAGGTCCTTCTTAACACAACGACTCTTGAAAGCTTTTTGTGTGTGTGACCCAGCAAACAGAGGAGCACCCAGACTCACCAGTAGCTCAGTCACCAGGGCACCATCTTGCAGGAGCCTTGAGCAACCTGTGTCTGAGAAGTAATTTAACTGCTGAATTAGAGGACAAAAGGATATTGTGACAACTGCAACCTTTTGCTCTTTTTCAGCCTGTATTATAAAAGAGAAAAGTGACCTCTTGCTATGCTGTTGAAAAGAACAACAGCGTGGGTTAAGAGCCTAACCTCCAAAAGAAGTAAAATGCATGACATGCTGCTCTTTAAAGCATTCCTTACTAGCTGATTTACGCAACTCCCTGCTCAGCAAGCTGGTGCTTCCCGGAGAGCACATGGCCAGCCCTGAACCAGGAGGCAGGGGAGATGTGCGCCTACCTCATTCTATGGGTCTAATTTCATGGCCTGGGTCAGGTTAAGATACGAGGGTTAGATTCCACTTTTGTGAAAATGGATTCTAGTGACTTCTGTATAGGTGTACAAGTATTAATAAGATCCTTTTATAGACCTGAAATTAAGGTTTGTAGGTCCTTGTGAAAGGCACATTTTTCAAAATCTCATTCCTCTCTAAACACCTTCCAAAGGAGAACCAATGAAAATCTTCCTCTCAAATTTTTCAGAGCTCTTGCAATCAGATAGGTCTCTTTTCCTATTAAAAGTAAGCAAAATGAAACAATAACTATAGACGTTAATAAATCTTGTGTAAAAGACTTTAAGCTTTGAAGTATTAAAATATTATGTTTATTTAATTTTTTATGTATTACTTTTATTTTTTTTTTTCTCTTGTGGGTGAACAACCACAACTTTTTTCTTTTTGGTGTTACAAATCTTGTTTTCTGTATCTATGGTTGTTAAAGTTTTCGTTTTTCTAATTCTCTTTAATAGATTCCTTCCCTGGTGAAGAGGATGAATTACGTTCTCCAACCTGCAGACTCTGCTCCTGCCTAAACTCTGTATGGCATTCACCCTTGCAGAGCACATTACAACTCATCTAATGACCAACTATAACAACTAAATATTTTTTACAGAGTTCACAGAATCACAGAATCACTGAACCAAATAGAATTCAAACTGTGTCTCTAAGAGTGCTTTCCAAGTGTTTCTTGAATTCCAGCAAGTATGGTGCCATGGCCACTGCCCTGGGAAGGATTTTCCAGCTAACACCTATCAATTTGTTCCTCACCCTGTGTTTATGCTCCTCCCTACGAAATGCTCACCCTCATTCCTACTGAATTCAATATTTTTACATGTTATTTTTCAGTTTCATAGCCATCATGAAGAATTTAATATTATTCTTTAACTAGTCCATGGTCAACTCAAACCATAGTCACCTGCAAATATGACTGCAAATGTGTAGGCATGTTGCTTATTTTAATATTCATGTCAGTAATTGAAATACTGACTAGTACCTGTGGAAAATTGCTATAGTGCCATGCTTGGGACAGCCTCCCGTATGGTTAGTGATCACTATTGCCTGAGTACACCACTCCAAACGCTTTCTCATGCACCCTATAAGAGGTCCTACTATGTTTTTTATTTTCCATTCTTCCAATACGTCAACTATAATTCCCAAATGTCCTCTTTCAATGGCTTTCCCATTCTATCCTGTGATCTTCTTTTTGCTACCCAAACGCACTTTCATTACCCACACCCTCACCGCCAGATTTGGAGTTGGAAGGGGTATTTCCCTTTCAGAGGCCAAACTGGCTGCAACCATAACAGCTCTGTTCTCAACAGCATGAAGCATGGCTATCTTTGTACAATGTTTTGGGAGCTGTGAGAAAATTTGTGCTACTGAGGAGTCCTGGGGCAAAGGCAGTTTGATTAATCCTCTTCTGCCCTCTTCCTGCAGCAAAGAAATAACAATGAGTTTTTGGCAAGAAGATCTAGATTTTTTTTTTTTTTTTATAGCATTTTGGATAGTTTAGTGGTTTAGGTAAGTATATCAAATCAATGCTCTGTGTAGTCTTTTAGAGTGGACATCTATCTCAGGACAGGGAACCAAGTGATCCTTTCCTGTCTTTGCTCTTCTGCCTTACTGTTGTTGTTATTCTTGATTCTCTGAGTGAATTACACTCATTTTATGCCTTGATCTTTCTGGCTGTCACTAAATGCTCATGCTACGTTTCTGTGAACATCTGGATTACTGGAATTTTTCTTTCTAACATGTGTATGCTTCCTCCTTTTGTTTGAGACTTGTGTATAAAACCTCAACATTTTGCCATATTGTTTTTTTTTCTATGCCATTTTTACATCCCTTTCACAATAAGATTTGTCATTTCAGTTGCCCTTAGCCAAGCTGCTTTCTGCATGAATGAGTTCCTCCCCAATCACTAGAACTGCCTCAGAAAAAAGCCTCTAACATTATTCTTTGCTTTTTTGCATTCCCCATTACTTTTCTGGATAATTAGTTTGCTTTTCTCTCCCAGAAGATGTTTCGATGATGAAAATCTTTAGAATTGACAAAAATTTCCTGAATGTTAGTTACTCAACAACATAGTTATCCATCTGATGTTCCCATTTTGGCAGCCTCAGTTGGAGTTATCTGCAGATCCATTACTAAGCCTAGTCCTTTTCTCCTGTTAGAATTACCTCTTCCTCTGCACTGGGACATCTGCTGGTCACTTTAATTCATGCTTTAAGAATTCTCTTTCCTTTCTTTCGATCCAGTTCAGACCCCTCTTCATTCAAGTAACAAAGTGGCGTACAAAGATGCTCATGTTGTTAACTACATCCTTGCTCAACATCTCATGGGACATCACCCTTCTCACAGTATGCAATGGCCCCTGGTAATGCTATCTATGTAGCCATTCACAACCATCACTTCCTCGCTGGAGAGCTGAAGGAACCTACTGACAGCACCACCTAAACCTCTGGCCTCCTTATTTCCAGGATCTGGGAAGTGTTTTTGATACATTCAGGATGGCTTCTGGCAGTGTGATTAGAGGTCATAAAGGCAGAGGCTACAGAGACACTTGATGTCTTCACGACTTTTTTCTACTGTTTCAGATTCAAGATCTTTGCACGTAGGGCACATTGAACATGAAGTGTGGCCCACAGAAGTGTATTTTTTCTTGCCTTCTTCCTGATAGCAATGACTGATTCTGTTTTCTGTCCTTTTTTGGAATAATGATGAATGTCACTGTCATTATGGCATGTGACTTTTGTTTCTCCACTGCCCTGTCCTATTGGAGGTTCATTTCCTACTGGAACAAGGGATTAATTTTCTCCACATCCAGGAGATGCTCACCACAAGTTTATTTCCTTTCATATTAACTAGACTTGCAGACACTAACCCATATAATACACATGCAAATTCTGCTGGGATTTAACATTTTTGGTGACATTGCAAACCTCACTTACTGCTTTGCTTGGGGAAATGATCCCGCCTTGTGCTGTTAATGCTTTCATGACTGTAATTACTCTCAGCCTACTTCTTTCTCCTACAGCTCTCTTATTTGCTACCAGAGATATTCTGCCAGAAAGCATTCTCTATGCAAAATATCATTTCCATTCTCATTTCTCTGCAGTGAATTTGGACAATCACAGATCACTGCATGGTCCCCAACACTGTTTGGCTCTCAGAGGTGCAAGAGAGCAGATGCTGGAGTTCAAGGAGGGATTGGACATTGCTCTTAGATGTAGAATTTGATTTTGGGAGTTCCTGTGTGGAGCCATGAGTTGTACTTAATGATACTTGGTGGGTCCCTCCCAACTCAGAGTATTCTATGATTCTGTGATTCCATAATATAACTATTAAAACTGAAGCCTTTGTGAACCATCCCTTAAAATCATCATTTGTAAGCCATCCAAATAGCAGATGATCTTTAAAACAATGTCTACAAAGGATATTTTCCAAAACTGTTCATGAAGATTTGAGGCCATATACCACATATAAATTAATTAAAATCAAGATAACTTAATGGTTGCATTGATTAATGATATACGATCTGTATCTCAGAAACTACCCCATTTTAGTATTCTACCGCCACAAGTATAAACAGCATATACTTGAACATGACTACCAGAACTTCAAGAATTAACAACAGCTCAGAAATACCCAAACATTTTGCTGCTTGCATTTTGAGAAAAGGCTTTGGTGGACTGTAATTACGTTTTACTTACTCTGACTTCTTCTTCCAGGGTCTCCCTCCTCGCCACCCTCCAGTTGGGCTCTTGGCTGTTTTTTAATGGAATTGCCTGAACAAACATACTGCTCTCAGTGTGACAATGTGCTGCTGGTTACTAAGCAGCATTTGCAAAGAGTGTTCACTGCTCAGACCCCCTCCCCCTTTTATCACTTAGATGTTATCTGCACAACAGGCCCAATTGTAAATAAATGCTGACACTATAATATGAGCATGCTTCAGTTTTATGCACCCACATTATACTTTCAACATGCTACTTATTTTGAGGAATTACATAAAATAATGATGATGATTCTAGCTAAAAATACCCGATGCACACCATCCAAGAAATCTAACAAAAACATTAAATATGTTCCAGGAAATCAAATTTATAGCACAGGAAATGTTTAGTGACTTCATTGCTCAGATTACCAGTTGGATATCAGTTACATCATCAGCAACCTCCAATTTCCTGTTTTGCTTATCATAGAGTTACTGTTTTCTTTTTTTAATGTTTGCACAGCCCATGTGGCAACAGCTACAGTAAGATCAGATACAGGAATTTTCTGTGATGGATTAAAGATCATGTTTATTTTATTATTTTTGAAGAAATAATAATAATGTCAGAAACTGAATGTGTACAAAACACAAATAAGCTTTTATTTTTTTTTCCATTGGAAAACATGATTTGTGGCTGTATGCACATTAGTTCCTTGTAAACATTATTGATTTTTGTCCTGCTTCAGAATTGTTCCTAGTAAGAAATGGTACCAGACTTCTGGCAGTTGACAGTAACATTATATACTTCTGTTCCTTACAGAAACTTGCTTTTTTTTTGCTGTCTTTATGTCTACGAATCAGCGCTGTGTCAATGCTTTGTGCTTATAACTCTCCTATTAAGCTTACGAGTTGCCTGGTTTTGTAAAAGTATGACCCACACCATTGTCTCAGTCAAATATGAAACTCTCTCATGGCAGTACCAACTTCATTCAAGGAAAAGCGTATTTCTTCGTTATTCCCAATCATTCTGTGAAACTCTAGTTTTTTCTTCTAACACAGATCTTCACACATAATTGACTGACCTCCAAACACCTCCCAAGCTTTAGCATTTTTTTTGCCTCTCTGAAGGCCCATGAGGTTCCTAAGTGAAAGCCTTGAGATCTAGACCTGAAGATGACCTGCTAGAACCACCTAGAAAAGGACCTTGACTTGGGGCTGATAGATAACTCATAGCATTAGGTTGGGTCAGTTGTTCCTTTTCTAAATTTTAAACTGACCAGAGAAGTACAGCATGCCACATTCAAACACAAATGAGAGCTTTCTTCCAAGTGACTAAAATCATTCTTACGAGATCTCTGTACTGAAGGAAAAAGAAAGGAACAATTTGTGATCAATTTGTGAGTTAGTAGGTGGTAACAGTCTGGAGTTATTAAATAATGCATATTCACCAAATGTATATATTCAGCAACATGTTTCCTGTGCCAGAGGAATAAACACATCTTCAATTGCTACTTTGGATTAAAAACTAGGAGGATAGGTAAAATAAAACTTCTTGATAACATAGAATAAATGGATTAACTGAGAAAAACGCTGTAATGAATGGCATTAGACTATTTGTGAAAACAAACAATGCCACGCAAATCTTTAAGTCATTTTCATCAATTGACTATCAAGTCTTTTTCATGTTGCCTTTTGCCTTTGGAAAAACACAGTGTGATAGGCTGGGATGTAAAAACAGCATTAATGAGCAAAATAATTTCATCTTCATGACTATATTAAGAAGTTATTACAGAATGGCTTGGATTGGAGGGTACCTTAAAGCTCACACTGCTCCAACCCCTGCCATGGGCAGGGCTGCCCCCACCAGCTCAGGTTGCCCAGGGCCCCATCCAACCTGGCCTTGAATGCTTTCAGGGATGGGGCACCACAGCTACTAGCTGCACTTTTGCCTAGTGTTCCAAAAATGCTATCTCTTCAGCTTTCATTGCCATTGATTGCATGAAAGAGGGAAAAAAAATCACATGCATACTTTTATGTCCAGTTCTTCCCATCTTCCCTCCCTCAAACTTACTTCTCTACTCTGCTTATCATGTGTAGGTTGCGAGTAGTGATACTGATGCAAATAAGAAGGACGTTAGCCCCGTATCCTCCTGATGGGGACAACAAGCATGACAGAAAATGCATTACAAATGATCTGAAGATATAAGAATAAGGCTTTATATTTTTCTTTATTTAATTTTGTTAACTGGGCAACAGGGCATTAAAGCCTTATCATGTATTAATTTGTTGGCCTGAAACTGATTTAAGGTTGCACAACGAAGAGTTTTTGATGCACCATTTGTGGTATGAGCATATTTTGATATCAGCAGATTTTTAAGATGTCTATAATACCACTGTGACTTTGACGTTTTATTTGTCCATGCTAGCTAATATAGTACTATGAATACATTAAATTCTGTGTATTTTGAACATGGATATAAATATATTGCTTTAACCACTAAGTTGTTTAATCAATAAGTGTTGACACTGAGAATCAATTCTTAAGAAATAAACAGTAAAAGTCCTGGGAAATTACTGGCAAGATTTAGATTTTCTGTATTAATTGTTCTCTGGTGTTAGCCATTAAGACTACTAAAGAAAAATCAGATGGCAAGGTAACCTTAAGTTCTGATGTACTGCACAAAAAAATACTACTCCCAAACTCCATTGCAGTGCCCCGTGGATGCATGACAGTGCTGTTGCCTGCACCAACATACAAGATCCATGGGTTGCATATTGGTTTTTAGGCTTCAGTCTTTCATCAAAGACATAATTAATGCTAAGATGTTAAAAACTTGCATTCACACCATAGCTCTCACTTCTTTAGTATTCTGCTTCATTCTATCACTAAATTGTACCAGATAATCCTTTCTCCTGAATCTGTTGTTGAGTTTGAAGTACTCAGCTCTAACACAGATAGTGGAAAAGGAAGAAAAGGCTTTTCTGGTGCTAAACCTGAACCTGCAACGGCTGCAGGGCAGTGAAACTCTTGTTTAGTGCAAGTGACTGATGGAAGGCTCTTATTTTTAAGCAGTGATGAATTATCCTCAAAGCCTACCCTCTGAAGGTAGCAAATAAGAATAAGATCATATGCCCCTTTACTGTGCAACTGTGCCACATGTGTACAGGTCTTTCACTGGCTCTGCCAATTTTCTGGCTATGATCAGGCCAGTAGACGCCAAAATCACAGAATCATAATAACATTAAGTTTGGAAAAGAACTCTTAGATCACTAGTCCAACCTAGTCCCCACCATACCCACTGCCCACATCCCTCAGTGCCACATGGCTCTTGAACACCTCCAAGAGGGTGACTCTACCACCTCCCTGGGCAGCCTGTGACACTGCCTCACTGCTCTTGCCTAGAACATATTCTTCCTAACATCCAACCTGAACTTGGCACAACTTGACCTATTCTCTCATCCTATCACTGTTACCTAGGAGAAGAGGCCAACACCTCCTTTCAGGTGGTTGCAGGGAGCAGTGAGGTCTCCCCTGAGCCTCCTCTTCTCCAGACTCAACAACCTCAGCTCCGTCAACTGCTCCCCATCAGACTTGTGCTCCAGATTTGGTACCCTTCTTTGGGATGACCATGCTGAGGTTCTCATAAGGTAATGAATACCTCATGCAAAAGCTTACATGCCTGTTTGAATAATTTGAAATCAGATCTATGAATTTTTGTTATATGTTTGCCATTTATTCCAACTCTGTAAAATCTGCATATTGTATGGGACACTGTTCCCTCCAGCTCCAGGCTCTCAGTGGGAACCTAACTGCCCCCTCCACTTGCGTGGATGGGAAATAATTCCTGACTTCACATGAGAAGCACATGTGCTGTCTCAGGCGTGCATGTGGTCTTACTTCCATTGGGCTACTCAGGCTCACCACTGCAGCAGAACCTCTTTTGCTCTTTAACTGTATTTTATTTCAACAGGTGCCTTTTCAATGGAGCAGCAATTCAGCTAGCACTCACCTCCCATCATGGCACACGTCTGCAGACCTGCTGCTGCTTATGCCAAGCCACATTTGTCCTACTCACTGTACATTCAGATTGCATTTCTGGTAGGACTTACTACTGAAGAATCGGGTCAAGCACGCAGGAATTTTTGACAAAGACTTCTTTAAAACAGCCCTATCAATCTATTGTGTACTGTATTTCACTCACACATTATGAAATAAGACCAGGGAAAATGTTCATCTGTGAAAAATTCCCCAAAGAGAAGCATGTCAAGACCGCTAGCCTTTCCATATTGTTATGAATGAAACTCAACGTTTCAAGTATCAACCCTTGACTGAAATCACTAGGGATTTCCCCTGATTTCCACCCCCACTCAATTTTAAAGTAACTGCATTAGAAGTATGTGTTTTTATACAGTAAGGCATAACGCACACACATGCACACACACACACACAGAACAGCAACTGCTGTTCCTGGTGCAGTGAGTGATAAAAAAAATTGGCTGCGATTCAGAGAATACTCCATGTTTTGGAGACTGTCATGACAGGCAGGGATTAGATTTTACATGAGTGGTGATGAGGATACTTCTACTGACATGTGGGGGCTGTATTTTTTCTTGCCAGAGGGGCTGAGCCACGTAATTCATCTTTCTCACTGAGAAAAGAGCACATCAACTACAGAGATCCCAGATTTGTATGGGGAGAACTACGTGGTACATAGCTGGATCTGGGCTGCGTGTTGAAACCAGCACAACAGATTACTCAGGCTGTTTTCCTCTCCCTTAGTTATGTAGAATTCTTCACCTTTTGCAGTTGGGATTGTTATCACTATGGAACAACTGTGAGAGCTTCTCACAGTGTAAATAGCAGAAACTACTTCTGCAGATTTAGAATCGTACTGGTCTGAGATACTGTAAATGCATGCTTTGTTTCCAGAGTCCTCATCACTTTTTATTTTGTGATTATTGCATACATGGGGCATGATCAATAAACTTTCCCACGATCACTCTAAAATGCTTTTTGTTTATAATTCTATTTTTCCTGCTTTGAGATCATCTTACTGTGGGCCTCAAGGCACTCAGATAGTATGGGAGAGACTGGGCATCATATGTCCCAATAGAAGTTCATTATCTGTGGTTTATAAGCACAGGTTTTTGGTGAACGATTATTCATAGATAACTCATCTAAAGAACAGTGAAAATCTGAAAATGGAAATGTTTCTATCCTGCATTACTCTGTGTATATTGCTTTACAATTAATATTTAAACGGAATTTAAGACACTTAATGGCAATATGCTTCTATGTGGAGTGTAGATTGTGTGGACTAGACAGTGTTCTATTTTAAATCAATCTATTTTTTAACTGATCAGCAATTATGATTTATTTATTTATTTGTTTGTTTGTTTGTTTTTCCTGCTTACAGGCATAGTACAATACTTAACAAAGCTGGCAGGCACTAAAACTCCCTGGTCAGCATCTTTCAGTTTCTGTCAGAGTCACTGTATGAGCAGATGTGTTTATGTTGCAGAACTTTACCCTGAGCTATAGAAGCCATGGTGGGACTTTTGGTCTGTGGAGCACATAGCAATGCGCAATGAGCAATTTCCATTCCACTCTCCTTTTTAAAACCAGCTCATATAAAATAAGATTGAAACGAGACGCTTATGGCAAACAATAAAAATCTGAGATTAGCAGGCTTTAAAAATGTTATCTGCCATTCCAGCCTGGCAGTTTTGAATTTCCAGGTTTGAGTAAGATCAGGAGTGATAAAACAGATACAATACAAGGGACTGTTCTCATGGCATTTCCAGAAAGGCCAGACAGTAAATCTCACCAGGAGAGTAGATTTCCAGCATACCTCTAATGTCTAGAGGTCTGAATAAGCAGAAATAATTTATTAGGATTCACTCATCGCTTAGGCTGAGTGTGACCCAGTGCCTGAGTAAGTGATTCAGGCATGGCTTGTCAATGACCTTGTAGTCTTCAGTTTTGAGTTTGTGGTTCAAATGAAATCAAAAGCTGAAAAACAGAGATTTGGCCATTTTCTTGTTTTATTCCAGTTTCCACCTCAGGTAAAGATTTACTTCATGAGCCTATGTTCACTGGAAACATGTCAGAGCTAGCTTAAGTTTGGGGTTCACCAGCAGCACTGTGGTGGCAACCAGAGTCAAGGTGCAGTGCCATGACAGAAAACACAATGCACTAAACAATTGCTACTCAAAGATTTGCAGAAGAAGTAGTAGGACTCTTACTACAAATGATGCAAAGATCAACATGAAGAGGAGGACTGAGTTCTGCTCAGGAAATGCAGGAGATCTGAAATATTTATTTATTTAGAAATAAAGAGTGTGAGAGTGTGTTTGGGGAAAACAGCACTGCTGATGCGGAACACCTTCCTCTGTCTCGGGTAGCCAAGCTTCAAATGGAGAGAGGGATTCAGTTAACATATCCTCTGAATGTATCAAAAGGGGAGATTAACTGTAGCAATAAGGGATGTCTGCACTGGAAACTTCTTGAATTTGGTGCACTAAAGGATCCTCAGCAGCTGTTGTGCAGGCATACAGCAGCACACCATGTGCTCTCACTCTTACGGGAGCAGAGCTCCTTGTACTGGGTCTCTGCACATCTCAGCAGAGAGTGTGGTGTTTCTCCGCAGGGTAGTGAATACTGGTTAGTTACCATGCGAAATGCCCCCAGGAAGAGTCTGAGGAGGGACAGGCATCCTTAGAGGGCTGCACTGCCTTCTGTTGTAGGAAACGGGTCTACTATTTCTCCTGTCATAGAATCAAAGAATCATAGAATCATTATAGCTGGAAAAGACCACTGACATCACCCAGTCCAACCACCAGCCCACCCCCACCATACCCACTGTCCATGTCCCTCAGTGCCACATCCACAGGCTCTTGAACACCTCCAGGGATGGTGGACCACCACTCCCTGGGCAGCCTGTGCCGCTGCCTCACTGCTCTTGCTGAGATGCAATGTTTCCTAAAATTCAACCTGAACTTCCTCTGGCACAATTTATGGCCATTACCTCTTGTTGTATTGAGTGAATTCCATTTAATATTGAGGATCTGTTTGTGGGACTCTGAGGTGGAAGAAAGAAGCGAATGGTACCCTGAGCAGCTGCACATTTCCCCTGGGATGTATTTTTGGGAGCTTAAAAGTGTTGCCTGATGTCTGAGTTGAAGAACAATAAATCTCTGCCTGTTACAGCAGCTGCTTCAAAAGGAAAAAAGAGCATGTGGTAATCAACAGAAAAAAAAGAGATTTTGTTATGTAAACTGACAGAGAAGATGGTCCTAAGCTGCTGACATCAGCCTAGGGCCCAGGATGCTTTAGAAGTATAGTTTGATTATTGTGCAGACTGAAAAGAAAGGTTGCAAGATTAACAACATCTGAGCGCACACACAGCTGGTCCCAGTGCTGTTGAATACAGTAGAGATGTTTGGTAGAAGATGATTACTCCCTCAAGAGGAGTGAACAGAGAAGGTAGAAGAAAATGCTGGGGTTGCTGCTTCCCCCATTTTATGACCTAGGCAGAGAAAAAACGCTTTTACCCATGTCACCTGCAGAATCTGCTGCAGACCTAAGAACCAAGTCCGGTATACAAAGTCTGGGCCCAGGTCCTTTAATAATAAATAAAAATCACATCTCTGCCTTCTACATTAAGGCTGCTTGGGGGAAGTCTGAAGTACTTTTGCCAAAACAGCTGCCCCGCTGTATATTTTCTAGTCATTTATTCTTCATCCTTTATTTCACTGGAAACCACAGTTTCTCCAGCCTGGGAGTTCCTTTTGACACTGTAACAACAGAACACATTTTGCTCATCACGTGCTCCCAACAGGAATATCTTGTGCCTTAGTTGCATCTTCTGCATGCTAGAAACACTCTGCTCATGATTCAAGACTCACATATCCAAAGCACATTTCTTATCTGTATGGATGGACAAGAGCTTACAAGGAAAAGTGAAATATTCTCTCTCCTCTCCTCTCCTCTCCTCTCCTCTCCTCTCCTCTCCTCTCCTCTCCTCTCCTCTCCTCTCCTCTCCTCTCTCCTCATTTTTTTTCCATCTTCTTTGCCTCTTGATCTCACATCCCTACTGTTATAAACCATGAAAATAGTAGCAGCAGAAAAAAGAGAGAGACATTTAGGGTGACTGTTGTGCTAAAAATTAGGTGTCTCTAAAAAAAGCCCTTTTCACCTTACAGTATTTGTTGAGTTTCTCCAGTACGCGTATTGATGCCACTGAAAAAATGCCAAAGTTAAATTGAACAGCCACAGCCATCAGATTGTAAGGCAAATTAACTGGAAGTAAGGATCCCATTGAGTTCAACGAGTCTTTTGTGATTTCCAATGCACTATGAAAAAATGCCTTCAAATTACCCAAGAAGTATGTTAATAGCTGACTAATGCACAAGCTGGCAGGAATCATTGCTGTTTGGGAACGGCTCATTAATCTTACCTTTCATTTAAAAAATTCCAAACTTTTTAATAAACATTTCTTATTTAGGAAGTAAAGAACATCAGAGCGCACTTTTTGTTAGGAAAGTGAGTTCCCTGTGAAAACAAAGCATTTATTTACCTTTTTTTTTTTTTTTTTTTTTTTTTTTTTCCCCCAAGTAATGCCATCTTTCTTCTGTCTCTATGTTTGGAAACACAGAGTACTTTCCACCTCTAAACTCTCAGGGCTAATTTTTAAATCTGCCTTTTTACCTTTGAAAGTTTGTCCTTCCTGAGCTGAAAAGACCTTGCTGTGAGTACCCAGCATCCTTCTGCATGAGGCAGGCAGTGTGCTGGGGGCTGCTGGGGATCATCTCTGTAGGCACTGAAGGTCAGGTTGGATGGGGCCCTGGCAGCTTGAACTGGTGGGGGGCAGCTTTGCCTATGGCAGTGGGCTGGGACTGAGTGAGCTTTGAATTCCATTCTAACCTAAGCCAATCTATGATTATAATATACTACGATTCTATGATTCTATAATTCTGTGACCAAAAAGGAGACCACAGAGATACTTTGCGGAGACCTGCAGTGCTTATCACACCACTTTGCAACAACTCTGACCCAGCTGAGACCTTATCTCTGCATGAGAAGAGACCTGTGGGTCTCCTGTTTCCCCTATCTCCTGGGAAGTGTTGCATCCAGATTCTATGGCACAGATACCTTGGGCAATTGTGTATGCTCTTTGTGTTCCTTTCTGCATGGGGTCGTGGTCTGAAGTGCTGTGGTTGAGTAGATAGCTCTGTCTAGGTTTACTAGTGTGTGGGACTGTATGGGAACAGCTGAATCACAGCCTGAACCTCTGATTGATCACCTGAGGTGTGCAATGAGTCAGCCGTAGGAGCACAGGTGAAGGCAATTCACCTGTGTGACCAGAAGGGGTGGAGCCTGGTTGCACCTCTCCTAGACCCATTTAAGAGCTGGCTACGGGGGGGGGAAGGATCTCCTCTGGAGATCCACTCTGCTGGGGTTTCATAAGTGAGCCTGGGATGTGGGTAAGCATCCTATCTTTTCTGCTTTGGTGTAAAGACTACGTAGCCAGGCTCTCTGGTATACCTCATAACTATAACATCTGTACATTCATTAATTGTATGGGACCCTGCACAGGGTGACTTATTTGATTCAGCAGTGAAAATGCAATATAGGCTGCATTATCACTAGCCGATAAGGAACAATTGTTTTCAGTTATGTTTTGTTGATAAATGCAAATGGCTGAACCTCTTAGAATCAGACATTGCTAGTTTCTGACAGCACATAGAGAAGGGGTAGAAAAAACATTAAAAAGACATTTAATCAGTGTTATCACTGATGTTTTACATATGCATCTCAGTAGAGATATATGCTAACTTTTCAATATAAATGATCTTCAAGGTTTCTACAATAATTTTATTTGCTTTTCAGAATAACCCAGACTTCAGGATTTATTAATGCAGCAATTAGTATGCTGATCATGCCCAGCATGCTTGAATCTTTATTGGCTGTATGCACCACCGAAAGTTTTAGTTTTATTGAACCTGAGCCTCCTACATACTGCTGTTTAGTGTGTGTTACAAAACTAAGATCAGCTCTGAATATAATGTAACCCACATGTTGGATCGCTTGCTTCAGTGACTTACAGAAATATTTCAGGTAGCAAGTATTTTCTTAGTGCTCTGTTATAAAAATATGTCAGGCACACAATGTTTGCATTATATGCTCCTTTTCTGTTATAGAAAAGGAATTATGCACCAAACCCCTACGCTCCTTTCTATTCCTCATAGAGGAGTCATTTGCATTAACTGTGTATCAAACAACTGTGAATCATTGTATTTCAGCAAAGATTTTGTGGTGAGATAGACAATGAGTAAAATGAAATGCAATGATCTTTGTCACATTTAGATTGATATCTGCATCACAGGCTGTGGTGAAGGAAGGGGCAAGTGCAGTTGAGAGTTTTCTTCCCAGTGAGTGCCAAGGGGTGTCCAGGAAATCCACCATGCACAGTGATCCCCACAGAATGGTCACGCTTTCATGTCTTGAGACAAAAATATCAACATGACGGAGGTGCCTCCTCAAAAGCCCGGCTCTGAGCCCCTCCAGGCAGTTGTCCTGTGGGCTGACCTGCAGGCACCAAGTGAGCTCTTACTCACAGGCATGGTTTTTCTACAGAATGACACCCAGCTGCAATACTGGTGTCTACACAGCCCCTAAGAAAGGAGATGCAAGGCCAATATGACCTGTAAAACTAATTTTAACAGGTGATGCAGAGGCTTGGCCAGGGTTTTTAAAAGGTTTATCCACCCTGGAGCATAAAAAGAAGTAAATTGCCAAACTTGTTTCATATTCAATCTGCAGCAACTTCTACAATTAGTCTAATGGATGTAGTCAAGAGGGACTTCTAACAACCCACAACTGTTGCATTCAAACAACCCCACTGTAGCATTCAGCTGCTTTTTGTCCATACAGATGAGCTATCATATTTCAGCTGTATGTGACATCCCTAGCCATCACCCACCTTCCATCCCAGGTTAACACTTTCTGTATGAGTGGAAGAGGGATTATTGTGCTCATGCTGCTAGCATGCTGATCCAAACTGCTGTGTGAGCACTCTGCTATCTTCTGTCACTTCCTTGATGGCACAAGCCCCCCGCCTGTGTCTCGTGAGTGCTGAGATTTAAGGGGCCTGACTAATGCCTTCAGATACTGTGTCTGGATTTGGCCCCACCATCAGCATCCTCTTGAGTGCAGGGCAGAGGACTGAGGACAGATGGAGAACCCCGCATTTGCGGAGCAAGAGTAGTACAGACAGTCCAGAAGTTATCAAATCACGATGGAAAACAGGATCTGAAGCTTGGAGGAAGGGTCCCACCACCCCTACTGTTTACTGGAAAAAACACTGTGTTCAAACCTATTGCACTTATTCTGTCATTCTGAGTTGACTGAGAAAGATGTTCTCCAGAAAACAAAGAAATAGATAGATGAATAAACAAAAGAAAAAACACAGATAACTCCCCAAGCCAGACAACAACTTTCTGCTCCATCAGCCAGATGCGTTTGAAAGTCAGCACACTCAGGCTTTGCTAGAGATAATTTCAGCACTTAGGTTTTAAGTGTGAATTACTCAAAAATACACACAACTGAAATGTGTTCATCTGAGTGTTTCAGGTCATTTCAAATTCCAGAGCATCCAGAGAAAAAAAGTCAGCCTAAAGTCAATAAAGTCTACAATGATGTTGTGAAAGGAGGTATTATTAGGAATTCATTTCAGTTTTCTGTTATACCAAGTGCTATTTTCACAATTGGCAGTCTGGAAAACGCAGTCTTACAGTTAAATTGGATTTGTCTTCTTTGTAAATCATCATAGTAGAAATTCTGCTTTTTAGATTTAATTAACCTCTAGATGGTCTGCACAGATTACAAAAAATCATAGAATCACAGAATTGTTCGAGTAGGAAGGGACCCTTAAATGTAATCTAGTCCAACTGCCCTGCAATCAACAAAAATCCTACATTAGTTAAATTTGATGTAAAATGAAAGTTTTGGAGCTTGAAGTACAGATTATTCTCAAAATTCACAATGACTGAGATCCAGACAGTACCAGCTGACAACATGAATGAAATCCCAGAACTGCTAAAATGGTAAGTTGGCTGTTCACTGGAGCAGGGCTTTACTGTGCTGTACCTGCTCTTGTTTCTACATCTCCCCTTCAAAATTCTAGATTCATTTTAACCATCTATATTGAATCAGGGCCAAGTAGTCCATCTATTTTTATCTTACGCTGCACACGCATTACCTTCACTACTACTACAGAAAAAAAAGCAATTCAGAGATGAGTCCTACTTTTCTACCTCCGTTCCAGACAACCTTCATGTGAAGCAATAGGGCTCCAGATGGCCAAAGGATTTTACGCAAGCAGCAGAGGGCGACTGAATGAGAGGAGGAAGGTTCCTCCAAAACACATACCAGTGCCCAAACTTCTTTCTTTCTTGTCCACTTCTTTGTGGTGGCAGAGGACATGTGCCCCTGACAATGCAGGGCTGATGCCTAGACCCAAGCCAGATGACAGCCATTTGGAGATGTAATGACTAAGTGTGGGCATTCCAGGGGTGGGGCATGCTGCAGAACCCCCCCTTGGAGCAACCTTCATGTGAAGCTGAGCTGAAGAACAGGACCAACAAGGATGTGGAGGAGGAGGATTACATGGTTTCAATACAGAGAACTCCAGACATTAACTTGCTGAGGTCTCATTGGTGTAGTTAGAAGCATTTACTGTGGAAGCATGAAGGGATCCAGAAAAATGAACGCTCCCTGTAGTAAAGATTATGGGGTTCTTCAGGTTGGTGTTTTGAGGACTCTGACAATCACATATGTATTTTATGTAGAACAATAACTCTCTTCCCTTTATGCTCCTCTATAGTCGAACAGCTCACTCATCAATGGCAGGCTCAAACAGCTTCCTTGCTACCTTCCTTTTCCTTCTTCTGTACCTTCTTCCCTTAAAACAAGGAAGCTCAGCTCCACTTTTGTACAGTTGTATAATTTTTCACTGGTTAAATATACCAGAGTTTTATATCTGTTCCTGACATTCCCAAGACAGTGCAGTGGAAGAAAGAACACTGGGACAGCTATTGTTTGCACCCCTCGCATTTTATTAGAGCGTACAGTGCTGAGCTGTTACTTTCAAGCCTAGTACTCTGTTGCTTATAACTGTTTTGCCTCTTTGAGACCAAATAAGTTTAGTATTAAAATAAAATAAGTTTTAAAAAAAAGAGAGCTACAGAGGTACTACCACAAAATCATCTGTTCAGACATCATCAAGAGGGGAAGTTTACACTTAAAATAACACTTTCTACATCCTGGTGTTACTGATCAGTCAGGCTTGCCTGATGAAGTAATCAGGACCATTGCTATAGAATTTTCTGTAAACAAAGATTTTTTGCAGCTTCCGTGGACGAACTGAGTCACAGTGAGTGGCTTAACAAGTCTATGCAGGAACTGTTTTAGGACTCATGTAGAGGCCAAAAGAGAAACAGAGTTATTCTGCACTCTTACCTTGCTCAACATGGCTCTTGTCTAAGAAAAATAATTCTCCACTTTTCCCAGTAAGCGCTGACACTTCAAGTTTCTTATCTCTCATCGAACTTTCGTCATGTACTTCCATGAAAGCTGAGCTGAAAGACCGCATTTCAAAGAGATGCTACACTTTACCCTAAACAGAGTCCCATGTTGCCTCTAGTTCACATTAATATCAAAGCTCTCATTTCATTTTCAATTACCTTGTAGAACCATGCATGCTCTTCCGCTTTCTCCACTTCACTGCTGAAGAAGAAAAGAAGAGAGGAAAATGTGTTGGCAATCGTAGGATGCCCAATATGCTTGGGTAGCTTTGCCCCATTTTTGGATCTTTACAGAGCCTCTTGCAGAGCTCCACCTTCATCTCCAGATGAGGAATGAGATGGTGGAGGACATCTGCTGGTGCCAATCTTGGAGCAGAAAACAGACAACAGTCTTTGTAACACTCAGTGACAGGCACTGATTACCTGGTTTTTAACTGATCCTCCCTGGAACACTGACCACATGTTAAGCATCAACATCCTTTAATTTTTTCTTCAAAGAAAATAAAGTCGCTTTTATTTAAAGCATGGGATACTTTTTTCTCCTACTGAAGAAAGCCAGAATTTGAAATCACAGAAGTACTTAAACACACACCAAGCTTTAAATACCGCAGGGGATTTATTCAGCACTCAAACATGTGTTAATGGATGAATTTAAGTACGTGCTTAAGCACATTGCTGAATCAGGGCCTAAAACAGCATATTCTCATTTTATTTATATTTTTATGAAATTTCTTTAAATGCTCATGCAAATAAATCGGTGAAACTTGACTTCACTGGAGAAGCATTTACTGGAAATTATTTCTTAATTAAAATCTGAAGTCATAAATTTTCATCTACAGATGATGTGCAGGATTTTTCCAGTGTGGAATCGACACGGAACAGAATTTTGAGGGGAGAAAGGTGGACAGTCATCTGGAAACTGTAGGGAAATATGACAGAGGCAAGGGAACATTTAGCAAATACTATAAAAAGATATTCAAAGGTTCCAATTGACAAACTATCTTCTAAAGAGAGTTCCTGCAGAAAATACTTTTTTTGTTGCTTCATACTGAAATTACTGTACAGATGCAACAGAAAAATGCAGTTTTTACTATCAGCTGCCTTTAGAAATAAGATTTTCAAGATCAAGGAGGAAATAAGCAGCTTCTATGAGGTGTTGATCTTGAAATGCCAGCCTTGCTTCAGTACAGTGCAGAGAGCCATTGGACTAGATCCTGGCCACTGATAGCCTGTTTGAATTGGTGCACACTAAGCACAACATAATAATAACTGTAACCCAAAACCTTTTTCTTGAAAATATATTACACTCGTTCAAGTAAGCAACTTCTGCACTGCAACTGAACCATAAACACTGAGGATAATTTGCTCACTGTTTTTCAGTGGGGAGGCGCACCTTTCCACTCTGTCCAAAACAAGGCTCAGAGCAGAGTGTCCATCTGCATACTAGTGGAATGGATGGGTCAAAACAGGGAAAAGAAAGAAATCTCTTGATGTGCACACAGACATTTGACATACCCATAGGTGAATCTTTTGCTGCATGTGAAGGGGTGTGGTATAGGATGAACAGCCAAAATTCCTGGTCCAAGTGAGATGCTATCTGGGGAAAGAAGTCAACCCTTCTCTCAGGTGCTCAGCTCTAATGATGCTGTAGGAAAATGAGAAGGACTGAAACTCCTGTTCGTGCAGATTTCTGTTCTGCAAGTGTTCTGACATCTGCCAAGAGTAATTGACAGCTACGCAAGGATGTGTCCATGCATGTCATTTTTCTGTGTTCAGGAGGCTTTGAGGGGAATTTGGAGAAGTTTAGGGCTGGCACTCCAGAGCCCCCAAACTTGGATGGTCTTTCCTAACAAAAAATAGTATCCTTACCCCTGAGAGACAGTCTGTGACTTGGAGACCCTGAACTGTGGACAGGCGATGAAGACAAACGTGGATGGAAGAGGGGCAGACAGGAAGTGATGGATAGAAACACAGAGATAGCAAGCAATCTTTGCACTGAATGCCAGCCCAGTGCTCCACTAGGCTTGGTCAGCCAATGTAAAAGGCATGGGAACTCCTATGTGAAGCTGAAAGAAAGCACTAATCTCCAAAAATTTTTCAGTGGCAACCACCTGAGACCATGACAGGCTGGTAAGAACTTGTGTGGTTGAGAGACGAGAAAGAATTGTCTCTCAGCTGATGTTTTCAGGCCAGGATGGCTTTTGAATTTTTTTTGGAGAAAATTGAGTCAGCATGCATGCCCACCAGCCAGCCAGGTAGCAGGCATGTGATTACCACATGATCAACTGCTGGTTACCCATATGAGAAGAGCAGATGCTGTTGCCCAAAGCAACAAGAAGTTCATGAGAGAATAAAGAAGAAGATAAAAACTGAAGAGATTGGTGGTAGTGTGAGTGCCCCTCCATTAAATATCTCCTACATTAACTGAAGAGAGACATTCCATTGGCGTCACAGGGATATACCCCAACATGAGAGCATTGTCGTCCAAGAATATGAGTGTACCCTTACAGGACAGATCTTGAGGTGAGAAGATTATAATTTTAGACTTAGAGTTTGTAATAAATCAGTTGGGCAAAATCTTGGCCTTATTTGCTATCTTAGTCTTGCTCCAGGTATGTATATATCGAACCATTTCCTCCAGTAACTAAAGTGAGATAACTCCATGCCATAAAAGCAAAATGAGGTAATTTCAATATAGGAAGTCAGAGATGTACGTTAATAAAAGCAAATAACATTTAAAGATTAAAATAAATGTTTTTTATTTTGAAAAAAAATATATATATATATAATTTTTTTGGGGGGGGGGGAGGGGGAAACAGCAGTGGGCTCAAGTAGCTGAGAGATTTGTTTTATATATATATATATATATATATATATATATATATATATATATTTACATATTTGCTTTAGGAAATCCCAGGAACTCATCTTTCACTGTTTTCTCTCCTAATGGGAGAGCAGAAACTTCCTCCTCCTTTTCTGAGAGTGCAGATACCTCTCCTTTTTCTTTCTGGACAGGATGTGTCATGGGGCCAAGCCAGGCTAAGGAAGAATTTGAGTCCTCTGCATTGTGCTGAGGCTTGGGAGCACCAAGCACCGCGTCACAGACTTATTCCAGGAGAAAATAACAGTAGGGGTCAGTACACAATTGCCAATGACCACAGCCTTTGGGTGAGACAAGGACATGGTGGTTTTAAAGGAAGCATATAACAGGGAAGAAAGTACAGTTACAGAAGAGGTCTTAGGCAGCAGACTGACTGAGCAAGCCCTGTAAGAGGATTTCTGCATGAATCACTGTGCTTCTTGAAGTCAGAGGATCAGATCCAAGCCCTACACAGTCTGCTTCTGAACCATGCAGTGGAAGTTGTTAAGTGAGAAACTGAATGCTGTACCAGGCTGAACCCACTTACAAATTATTTTTTTTTTTTGGGGGGGGGGGGAGGGGGGGGGGGGGAGCAGCAGTGGGCCCAGGTAGCTGAGAGATTTGTTAGTTAAAATAGTGTAATAGTTCTCTTTCTACTTTCATTCTACCATTTATTAATTTTTTCTTTCTTCACTCCCTCAGGCTGGGTCTACTTCTGTATAGGAAAAGAGAGATGGAATTCAGTGATCCATCTGTTTAGCTAAAAAGGAATTGGAGTCCATGCAGTAAATGCTGCATTTGATTACTGAATGAATTTCTGTGCAGCAGAAAATAGTAATATTCTTGAACTTCTGAAAAAGTACTTGCATTAATCATTCATCTTATTTTTTAAAAGTGAGTCTTTCCAGAAGAGAGCTTATTTACAAAAACATTCCTCTTACTTCTTACCTGTGATCATTACTTACATTTAACATCATAACTAATCCCCCAAGCTCCTGTGCAGTTTCCTTTATAGACATAGGACCCTTTTCTACGTTAAACCTCTGAGAAAAGGCATTGAGCCTACCAGCAGGGATCCTTTGCTGCACCCTCTGCAAAGGCTAGAATTAAAGTGAATAAAGTGGAACTCAAAACAAAAGAAGGAAGAGAGTGTGGGAAGGAAGGATGAGGGTTTCCAGCATCAGTGGCAATTCTCACATTGGCCCTTTCTGCAAGAATATGTCTTGAATTAATTGTGCTGTGTCCTGCCTTGGAGTGGTCCAAGGCTGACCAATCCCATCCCAACCTTCCCTCCTTTGTGCACTAAGCCTGATGTGACAGCAGTTGAGAGCTTGATAACAGCCCACTTCCCTCTCCCGTTTCCAACTCTGCAGCAAGTGACACATAAACCCTCCCAGTGGCCTTTGCAAGCAGAAGAAATAAATACAGAAATTCAGGCTTTTTTTTTTTTTTTTTTTTTTAACAGAGGATTAATTTTAAAATAACAGGTGCTTCAAACAAATCAAAGGCTCCAACTGTGTATAGAACTGCTACTTGTAAGCATTTTCATTCAGTGTCTTAAGGGACATGAAACTATGCAGAGCTGTTAAAGCACTTTTCTCTTTTGCCTTGTGTAAAGAAGAGTGCTATGTGGGATTTGATTTTAAAACAAGATGAAATTTTTCACAGTTGTGAGATGGCAGGAAGGAAGGAGAGAGGCAAGAAAAAGAAAAAATAACACGCCAGGTTCCTTGACCTCGTAAGTAAACTGCTCAAATCACATTCACTCCTAATAACTTCACAGAGGTGTCCCTGGGTGGTCTCACTTCCAAGGACAAGCGAGACCTCTGTCTGATGCATTTCACTGCATTAAGCTTGGGGAAATGAAATATATCTGGAGGTGAGAAGTTTCTTCACTCGCAGCCTTATCCACTGGGTTTTAGGAGCACTTGGGATCAGCAGTTGGGAGTTTTCATTCTTAAGCTGTGAAGGCAAAGGCCCACCACTAATGCCAGAGGGTTAACTTCATGATTTCACACTTTAGGCCAGTCTCCATAAAAGCAAATTCCCTTGCATTGGGGGACTACGTGATCTTGCATGTTGCGAGTCTTTTACAGGAGGCTTTGGCTGTATATCTTACACATAGTTCAAGAAGAAACAAAATCTAACTGATGTAGACATGCATTTTCTCCTGCCTAAGACCTCTTGAAGTGCAAAACTGGATCACAGAAATCCCCAGGGCAAAGTGCACGCTGAGCTGAGGTCTCCATTCTCTTAAGTGTCTCTGTTTCCCTTCTCACCAGAGACAACGATCTGGAAACCGTCCATCAGTGCCTCAGGTGTAGAGCTGTACAGGGGGAAACCTCACAGTTTGGGATCAGCTCTTCACATTGTGTTTTAACACATACAAAAAAGGATAATTTATGTGTTTTTCATTTATTAGGAATGTAGATAGCTATGTCCCTAGTACACTTGATTCCAGATATGCAAAGCGGCTGCTTTCAAAATAGCAGTTGGCAGCGTGAGCCAGAGCTCTGTTTGTATAGATTTATCACAGGCTTATGAGGATTTCACATCTCTTTTGTCCACTTACACTCCAGATCTCTAAGTTACAAGTGAATTCATATCTTTAACTGAAAAACAGCTTTGTGAGCTTGTCAAGAGTAATTGTACCCTTCATAAGCCTAGTTTCCCAAGAGTCAGAAGGACAGACAAGTGGTGCTTTGGAGAAGCCAACAGTGTGTTGTGGTTTTTTTTTTTACCAGAGCTGAGTCCTGTCCATTCCCTGTTCATCACACTGTAAATATCTTTCTCCCACACGTTGAGAAAAAAATTTATAGCGACAGAAAAACAAAAAGATATTATTTATTTTATCAGAAAATTTATGGTGTATTTCACACTAAAAACCTGTGTTTACCTTGGTTCTCTAGTGTCATGTCCCCTTGTTTTTATATTTTGCAAGAATTTCAAATGCCAAAAACTTTATTTGGCAAATATCTGAAAAGAAAATTAGAAAATGTTCTGCTCTCTTATTACCTTTGGAACAGCTGAGCTGGTTGGACTGCAAACTAACAGCAAGGTGTGAGGGGACAACTCTCACAAGCCTCACACATAGAAAAGAAGCATTTCTTCCTGCGAATGTTCATTAAAATAAAAGCCAAAATCCATTGGCCTCCATTGAACTACACCTCTGGGTTATGTGTTTGTATGAGCAAGCTGTTGTTTTTCACAAAACCCTCTCACCCACATTTATTTTTGTTTTCTTGGCTTTTCCTCACCCTCTTGGTCATCCCAGTTGGCTACAAGTGATAGGATGAGAAGGAATGGCTTCAAGTTGCACCAGGGGAGGTTCAGGTTGGATTTTAGGAACAATATCTTTTCAGAAAGGGTGGTGAGGCAGTGACAGAGACTGCCCAAGGAGGTGGTAGAGTCACCGTCCCTGGAGGTGTTTAAGAGCTGTGTGGATGTGGCACTGAGGGACGTGGGCAGCGGGTGTGGTGGGGGTGGGCTGACAGTTGAACTGGGTGATCTTAAAGTTCTTTCCAACCATAATGATTCTGTGATTCTATGATCTCTCACTGCTCCCTGTCTTAGGGAACAGGGTGACTTGTCACTGGCTAAGGTGAGATGGATGAGCTCTATTGTTCCCAGACCAATGCTGATGAGCAAGATGCCCCAATCCATTAGAAAACAGCCACTCCTCTCTCCTGCCGTGGCACAGTTTTCCCATGCTGTCAAGTGGTACAGAAGCCAGAAATGCTGGAAGACGTGCTCTTCTGGCATCTTCTCCAGCGTTGTTTCTTGCCATTTGGCAAAAATAATGATTCAAAACTGGATGTTGCTGAAATGTTTCAGCAAACATGTGCTGAGTGCCACGGCTCCTTCTCTGAGGGATGCAGCAAATAAGGAGCAGCAGGCCATGCTGTCAGACCTCTGGTGTCATACTGCCTGTGCATGGTGACAGCTTTCACACTGGAACCAGGAACCTCTTATCCCGAAGGCTAACTCCTTTTGTTTGGAATGCCCAGGAAGCCTTGCAGTGCAGCATTTTCACAGGGCTGCCTGAAAGTTTTCACTTTGGTCTTAAGAAGATTTCACCTACAAGTGCTTTCCTTTTCTGATAGATCCAAACAAGGCTCCCCACTTTCATGAAGATTAATTTAGATTTTCTATTGCAGAGGCACCCACCCCCAGCCACGTGACCACTCTCCTTTTGAAAAGTAGGTAAAGCCTGTAAAGAGGCAGCTGTGTTTCAGGCTCTTTGAACAGTGTCTCTCATAGAAGAGGAGAATAGATAAGCCGTCTTGCAAACACTGTTAGCAGGGACCAGTAATCAGCATGGAAGAAGTCTGCACTGGGAATGAATGTATCAATTTACCTCAGGCTGTGCACTTCAGAGATGGGCTCTGCCCTAGAAGGGGTACATCTGAAGCTCAGCCTGTAACTAAAATTAAACCACTTTGTTATTGCAGGGGTTTGTTTCTAAACTGCAGATTTTTCCCTTTGTGTGGAAGGCAGACAGACGATGTCCTAAACCTGCCTCTTAGGGGGCTTGTATCACGAATGCATATATTATGCACATGAGCACTCATTACATATGACTGTGTGTGTAAATATATTTATCTATACAAATATAGATGATATGAAGTGCTGTATGCTGTGATGATGTAACCCTTTGCAGACTGAAGTGAGATAACCATTCTGAGAAAGTCAAGTGAAAATATTAAATGCCTGTTATTCCATCAGAATTAATGTTTTACCGCTGGCTGGGAACAAAATTGAGTTACCTATCATTAAACTCAGAGAAAAAGATTTCACATCCTGGACTAAGTAAAGTACATCTAGTTCTGGAAATATGTAGTGAGAAATTGGGATGGTGAAACAACTCCTCATGCATCTTTTTCCATGAAAGGACAGAAAGCTGAAATATAGAGACCTTTAAGACAATAATAAAGGAGACCTTGGCTACTCAAAAATAGATGTTTCAAAGTGACCAGCTCGATACTTTTTAGCTGAAGACCTCTGGGACTTCAGTATGGAGGATGTTTTGCATTTCTTCAAATCAGTAGTACAAAAAAGATGTCTCAATTCTGTGTTCCAGTCAAAAGGAAAATGTTTGCGTGCAAGATCTTTGGACCGAATGGACAAATAAAAAGTCACTTTACAAAAAAAGAAGAGTAGATGCAAATGGCTGCAAGAAAGAAATTAAAGAGCAGAAGAGAACACCTGAGAGCTGTAAATGTAAAGTGCGAATTGACAAGAGTCAAGCTGAGTTAATTTTCTGAAGAAAAAAAAAAACAACACAAAAACCCCAACAAATTGAGTAGCAGAAGATTCATCCAGAATATCCAGTGAAACAAAAACAGAACAAGCAAATAAACAAAAAATCAGAGAAAACAACAACAAACAAAACCCACTACACACTGAGAATAATTTAAGCATTAAAGATAATTCATTTGAGATAGAGATGAAATTGAGTATCTTGTCTCATTTTCTAAGAAATATGATGTTGTAAATGAGAGGCTACATGGGAAGATGACCGAAGAAATGAAAACAATCATAGCATTGAAAATGAAATTTCAGTTTTGGCATAAAAAATATTTTATCAAACTTATTAAGTGGGACCATATAAACAGGGGGTTGTACTAGTAGCATGTGCATTTTAGAACAGGTGACAGACCAGGGTTTAATGTCAGAAACACATAAGAGAACAAATGCTGATCAGAAAACAATAAAAGTGCAAGAGGAAATAAAACTGTGTGATGGAGGTTTATTGATGAGATCATGCCAGACTTTCTAAACTCTTTGAGAACAGATTTTCTAGACAAAGGAAATCTATTATATCTACTCTGTCTGGCCTTTGTAACGTATCAAACATGCTGACACATGGAAAATCTTTAGCAAGTAGAAAGGATGGGGATAAATTCAGACACAGAAAGGAAGTGAAGAATTACTGGTGAGAGAAGCAAAATCAGATGGCACTGAGAGTGAGTATCAAGCTAGATAAAAACTCCTTCAGAGATAAATGTTATACTCATGAAAAAAATTATGGCACAGAGAGTATAAGCTTCTCCAAAATCCCAGATTGCATTGCCAATATAGAGGAGGGGCAGGGTATTCAAGAGGAAATTAAATAATAGAGCTGGATTAGTAGTACAGAGAAAAGCATCCATATGTGTATTTCAGGAGTTGTAAGTGCTAAAAATTCTTATTAACCAGATGTCAGAGTTCTGTGACAAAATTCCATTAAAAGTATATATGATGCCTAGAGCCACTTCTAAGATGTAGACAAATTACTGGGTAAAGTTTGAGATGTTTGGTTTCACTTTTGAGAGCTTAAGAAAATACATCCAACTTGCAGCAAGACTGAGAGATGAGTTTCTAATACTGCATAAAACTAAGGCTGTACATGCAATTTGAGTGACCCAAACTACATTGTTGCTTCAGATTATGGAACTACCAATAGCCAAGTCAAGGCACAGCCTCTCAATTAAACATGCAATTGTCCATCTCTGTCACTGTCAGTCCTATAGGGAGCTGTGGTAAGAGTGTTCTAGAAGAAGGAGACTAAATTTTTTATTTTGAGTGCAAATATTTTGGAAAGGGAGCTTGCAGATACTGAAGCAGATACTTACCCATCTGGCAAAGCCCAGCAGGTCCCTCCTCTTCGTATGAGAATGAACTTTTGTATTTGTGAGCTGATGAGAGACCTAACGTTTAGGAAGATCCAATTTCCACTAAATCTGTGCTTGCAGTTCTATAACATTTCAATGGAGGTGGATACAGCTTAATAATTGAAGTGATTTAGTGGATTTAGGATTTTCTGGATCAGAGCAGAACTGGCACCATCTCATAACCATAACCCAAGGAAACTTACAAAAATAAACACTGACAATTTCATACAGGCATGAGTGAAGGTATAGAAGATCCTGTCCCTCTGTGTTCCAGAATAGAAGGTCTCGGATCTAAGTGTTCTCTTTTAGTCATGCAGATGATGTTTTAGCTTCCATGACAAGCAGTGATGTAGTCTGGTGTGGAATCCTTAATAAAAAAAACAAACAAACACAATAGCTATTTTTAGAGTCTGATATATTATTTTCTCTTAGTAATCTCTGCATGCCAGAAAAAAACACTAATTGCAATGAGACATCAAATCTGTGTGCTAATCAGGCAATTGAGTTGAAGGTTCATCAAGGTCTCTTAGAATCAATTCTTTTCTGCCTCAATTAAGATAAAATGAAATTTAGCACTGATTTAAAAAGTAGCATTCAGGCTACTACTTTTCCTTCTGAAGAAAAAACAAACAAACAACAACCTTTATATATTAGACTTGATTCTAATGTCTAACATTAGACTGGGAAAGACTTTCATGACAGATAATCTAAATTTCTCATAGGTTTAGCCCATGGAGCCAGTATATAATAGAGTTCTATCTATGCATATTAATGTGTTAATGACAAGACTTGATAAGGACTACTTGGATCCATGCCAGAGTAATTACTCTTGTGTATAAACGTCAGAATGATTAGAAAATTAGTCATTTATTTTAAATAAGCATTTGAGAGAACTCTTTGCAATCGTTATACTCAGTACAAGGATCATTTGTATTCACATTTCTGAAAATGTTATCTTAAAAGAGGCAGCACTTCGTTTAAACACTTCATTACAATAACAGCAGTAATAAAGCCACTGAACTGTGGTCTCTCTCTCTCTCTCATTCCCTTCACCACAAAATAAAATAGAATGGGGAAGGTAAGCAGGCGGACCATTCAAGCAAGTCTGAGAAGAAAATGCTATATGAGGCTACAGCAGAGAGCCTAAAGAAAATAATGCGATATTTTTTTCCAGAAATTTTTTCCTGCCATATCCACATTAAGGTCTCAGCTTTCCACGCCTGATCTGGAACAGTTCAAAAACACACAAAAAAGCTGCAATTTACTGAAATAATACGAAATTTTAAAAATGAATGATGAGTAGGTTTATTTCAAGACAAGAAATACTGAAAACATTTGGCATGCTTTTCAAGTCAACTGAAAAGGAAGGTGTTTTTGATAAAAATGACATTTACCCCTTTCACACTGCATAGTTTGAGGCAGAGTTTCAAAACAGACGAAAACACAGATTTTCTTCCAGAAGCCAAGTAACCTGGACAAAATGTAAATGGAAGGCAGTAGCAAACACAAATAATTAAATAGTGTTCTGAAAATATGCAGGTAAGACATGTTATTAATTAAATAAAGAAGGAATTGAACCAGAAGCGACCAGCGTAGACTTGGGTAATGAAAATATTTGCTAATGCAATCCTGTCATAGAAACTCTGTGGAGAGAGCAGCCATCTTTATCCCAGTAGAAGTTTGCCCACTTCTTCAGCATCAATGCTAACAACTGAGATTCTTAGCTTGGTCACTTGAAATGAATACCAGAGCGTATCAAAATTATTCCTGAACACTTTCAATTTTGTTCTTTCTTTGAAAGTATGGTCTCTCAGCTCAAGTTGAAACAACTTTCTTTCTAACCAAGGTGATCAGTTGTAGTTACAGGGCAAGGGCATTGAAACAAACAAAAAAAAATCTGCATCCTTTGGTGCAAATATTTGTTCAAGGTTTTAAAAATACCAATCAAGAAAGAATCCAGAATGCTTACTTCATGATTTATTATCATCTCAAAATACATGTAAGGGCTCTTCAATTGCAGTTTATATATGTTTTCAAGATTTTACTTGCATACTTGGGCTTCAAATCACGTTTGATATCACAGTAGTGACTTCAGACCCCAAGGCCTTTACAATTTGGTTTTGTATTCCATTCACTCAATGTTTTTATTAAGTATTGCTGCTGAACAACTGTTCACTGCTAATTCCTACCAGAAATGGTTTTACGAACATGAATAGGATACAATATATATGGTATCATATATCGTACTTTTTTTGGTTGAAATTACTGGAGAAGTGGAGCTGGAGCAGATGCCCTCCAGGGCTCCCTTACAACCTCAAAGTTCTGTGATCTGGTGGTTCAATGACATGATAAGATATGATATCATATCACATAGCTCATCTCTGCCTGTAAGTCCAATCCCACAATGATGGATTTTTAGATGAATCATAAAAGTATGACTATTATATATATTTCTGCTTAGATGTTAAATTGAGAAGGAAATTTCATGGAGTCAAATGCAAACAAGATTCTGATTTAATTTCTTAAGGCTAGTTCAGCAATATATATTTAGTTGATAATGTAGATATACTCAGTGGAACAGGAGATATGTCCAGCACTTCTACAAATTTACCATTTTTTTCATTTGTATACCTCAGTGTAACATCAATAGAGAAGGAAGACTGATGTTTTCAACAGATCATGTAAATTATTATTAGAGGTATATTAGTCTGAGTCCACCTGGAATGTAATTCACATTTCATCTTCTGTTCACAGACACAGATAATTACTGAGAGAAATAAAGGAAGATAAAACATCTTGCAGACTTTGTCACAAATGTGAGGTAAGTAGCCAAAGCTGATATAAGCTCTGCATCAAAACACTAAATTAAAGAATTAGTGGGTTCACAATAAATGATCAAGTGGATAACTGATTTCTTGGGAAAAAATTAACAACTTCTATAGCAAGAAGTCATGCCTTTGCACATCTCTTAGAATTACTCATTGCAAATATGGACAAGGGAGAACCAAGCTATAGATTGCTTGGATTTTCAGAGGATTTTCAACAAGAGTTTTCCCAAAGTATTTTGAGGGAAAAGCAGATTGTCATGGGAAAGAAGGGAAGTCATGATGTATCTAAATTACTAATTAAAAGACAGGAAGCAAAGGAAAAAAAAACAAACAAAACTTATAATTATTTTTTTTTCACAGGCGGAGTTTCTCTGATTTCTCTGACAGGCTGGTTCTCCCAGAAATCGTCTGAAAGAGGGAATGGAAAGAAAGGTGACAAAGTCAGCATCAAAGTTAAATTCAGGATAGTAAAAACTGAAGTCACAGAGCTGCAGAGGGACATCATGTTATTGTGTAGCTGGGCAATAAAATGGCAGATTAAATCTGATGCACTGAAATGTAAACTAATACTCTTGGGAAAAAAATAAGCAAGGAAAGTTTTGCATACAAAGTAATAGTTTCCAGACTATCTAGCCCCATTCAGGAAAGAGATTTCAGAGTCCTAATAAGCAGCTCAGTGCTTAGTAATGCTCAAAAAGCAAGTGGTATAGGAAAGGAGTATCATGGCTGAATGTTCCTATGTAAACCCACCTGCATCTCCATTACAGGGTTAGTTCTGATACCTTAACCTGTCTTTTTAGGCATATGTATCAGAACCAGGAAAAACTTGGCAAATGCTGAAACAACATGGCATAGCCATGGCAGATCTCTGGTCTGCAGTGAATATTAAGCGCAAGAAAACAAGTTTCCTTGTCAGTAGGTACATATATTTGATAAAGTAGTTTCCTCCAATTGCAAGGACACATAGTCAAATCCACATGAGAAAATTCTTGTTTTCAGAACTGCATTGTTTTTTCTCTCCATCTCAGGCTTCATCTAAAGGAATGTTTTCCCCATTGTTTATAGATTTAATAACTAAAAAGACAGCACTGCTAATGCTCAGAAATGTTCTTTGATGTGACTGTTTATACCACAGAATTTCAAATATCGGGAATTAGAATGATGCCATGTTTAAAGTTAAATATTAAGGCATATATTAGACCTGATAGGAAGAAAAAACTACAGAATTTTTGTGGAAATATTACTCAGCAAATACAATCGTATTATTTCAAATACACATGTCTGATACTTGAAAATGTGCAGATATGTAACTGCATATATAAAGTTACATACATAAAGTCTACATGTGTGCATGGCAAAAAAACAGTTTAAAGCAGAACAACTAACAAGGGATCACAATTTGTCTCTAATGTCACTGTGATTCTGGAATTACTGCTAGATAATTAGTTTTTAACATCTGGAAATACAAGAATTACTATTCCTGTATTTTGAAGCAACATTTTATTAAAATATCAATTAATCTGGTGCTGGTGGTTCTCAAAAGAGTTTGCCATAAGTTATTCTCTATGTCACCCAAGCTGTGTCCCCTCAGGAATTACTCTTAAAAGATGATTCTGGAGAAGAAAGTTTCTTTCCTTGTGAACTAGGATTACGAATTCTCTTGCATTATAGCTGTGTATGGAATGCAAATCAGATTTGTAATAGAAACTACAGAATCAGAGCCACTCCCTGGGCTGAGTGGAGATCAACAGCTTCAGGCTGTCTTCCCTATCCTCTTTTGTGAGCGTGCTAAAGATGAGGTATTACATTTGATGAAATCCAGGACTGCAGATCAATACACAATGGAATCATGATATGCTCTGGAAAATGTAGTTCCTGCATCTTTAATATTCTCCATTTCCTTTTATCCCAACCTTCGCACTCCCAGGAGCTTAATAGCTCTTAGTCAGCCTGGTGGTTCCAGTACCCCTCTTCTTCCTGCTGGCAGACACATGTCTTCCGGTTGGAGATGCCAACAAATGTCAGACAATCTAATTTATAATTCCAAATCTTCTGGAAAGAGCTGTGAAGGCCAGGCCATACAGGGCTTTCCAAATTAATTCTGAAAGTAAAACAGTGTATGCAGCAGGCGGGTAACTTTATCTAGATTTCAGAGATTTAGTTACATGAAAGTGAGAATATAAAAACACTTTCGCATGTAGCAGAATACTGTTGAACACATTTGGAAAGGATCAAGTCAAGACTACCTAAATCATTCAATAAAATCTGCTACATAAAACATCTAATAAATTGTAATGGCAAAGACTTGTGCAGAGAGGCTGAAATTCCAGCTATGCGCTGAAAATAAAGTTGGGTCACATAGTCACTTTCTTTTCTTTTCTTTGCTGACTTTACTAGCTATTGGGCTGGAAGTGTCCAGTTTCACTGGAACACCACAGAAAACGCTTGGCATCAGTCTCAAAGGAGAAATGATTTGGTATGCTGTGATTTTCTTTATGATTTTGGGGATACTTTATTAATCCCCAAAGTTTCAAATCTCTTAAGACCATGATTAAACAAACAAAACAAAAAAAAAAACAACGTCCCTTGGTGTACAGGCAGCTCCTATCTTAAAGAAAAACAATCATAAACCTCCTGTGACAAAGCAATAAGGATTTCACAGTAAATTACAGAGCTAATAATGATAGTATCTCACATCAAAATAAAACTTACTAATTCAGTTAAGCGCTCTGTAAGTAGAACTGGAACGCTGCTAATACAATAAGATTTTTGTGATCATGTTAGTAAGAATGATAGCCTTATGCTCCGTATCCTGTTCTTCACATACCTATAAGACACTGCGCAAGAAAAACAAAAAAACAGAGAATTCATGCAGGGAATGTGGAAGCATCTGTTTCTGTTGCACTTCATTCAGCAAACAGGTGTGTTGATTAAATTGCTTTTATCTGAATTTTGGTGGCATCCTGACTTGAAGACATAACAACTATGGCTAGGAGGCTTCTTGGCAAATACAATAGCATATATTATAAATTTTCTAAGCCAAGCTCTCTTACAGACAGAATATAAGATATTTGCTATTAGTTTCTAGTTTTCATTATCCAAATGCTGAGTTCATTTTGGATGGGTATCAGAAATCACAGGATATTAAAAAAAAAACAACCCTAACATTGTCCAGTAAGTTCTCTGCATTTTAGATATGACTTACGATGTGCCCACAGAGTAACTACCTCCTAATTTGAACTAGTTCCTATGAGCAACTGCAGAAGTTAGCGTAGAGAGGCCTGGATAAATCTTTGAGATATATAAGTATAGCATCAGTGGGAAAATAGGTTTCCTCAGAGATGGCTTCTTCTTAAGTACAATCCAGGCTATTTTTGTCAATGCTTTTTTATTTTGATATAGGCAATATCTGTGAGCTTCATTTCAACCAGTTCATCTTATTAATGGTTAATGAAAGCTATAAGGCAATAAAACTGAGAACTTCTGTAATCCTGAGGGGAAAATAGTCAGGAAAGATTTTCTACCAACCCCTGAGAAGAAGGGGAAAAATCTCCTTCATCTCTGGTCATCTTGAAGCCAAATAGGAGCTAGTGCACCATGCCCAGAAAAGTAAAAAGTACCCCACCCTCCAGTAAATGTGATAAAGCCATAATTCCCACTCACACTTGAAGTAAAAAAGAAAGGAGCACACCACATGAAAGGAAACAGCTCTCTACAAAAACATCTACACTTTATGTTTTCATTTAAGTCAGAGAAAGCTGTAAGAAATACAAACATATTGGTAACAGTAGTGTTTTGTAAAAGAGAAGCCTGGATTAATACAATAATCAGCACTCTCCAAAGGCCAAGCTTATATAGCCTGTGTGGTGAACAGCCAGCAGCAGTAGAGGCTGCTGCACTAATAGCAATATGGGAACAGCGGGGCATGCGTTAACATCCAATCAAGATGGGAATATTCCAGGCAAAACTTCTCAACAAGCAGTGAGTGAAACGCCTTTAAAAAGTAACATCATTCACTTTGTTCTGTGATATCCCTTCTTCAGTGCTCCCCTTTCTTGTGAACTTCAGAGAAAGAAGGAGATACACACAATATTTCCATTTTGATAGCTTCTGAACTTAAGCTAACAGCATCAGCGGTCATTTTTGTCTTGTTGACAATGACGTTATTAAAATACTGCAGAGGCACTCATACACTAAATCTGAAATGGTTTACGAAAACGTGGCACACAAGTTCAGCGCACGTGTTTTGACGAAGCTAACTGCCTGGACTTGGTTGTTCTAGAACACAGTGTTGACCATTTCTTTTCTGTATCATTCCCCTTCCTGTGGGCCTAGCAACAGGACTTAGCTTAAAAATAGAGGTCAGCTTGTGTCTGCACAGTAGAAAAAATACATGGTGTAAAAGGACTATACGCCATCTCCAGCGTGTTGTTTGCACTAGCTTCTCCAAAAAAGATGAGAGAGGTATGAAGATATGACCACAACTGAGTGAAGTTTCAAGTGAAACCATCTGCCTGATATGGAGGAGAAAGTAAAACACACATTTAAAAATAAAAACAACACTACAACCAAGTGGCACGTCTACTGCAGCACAAAAAGCTAAGGAAGCTACAAGCCTGTTCCCTTTCTGGGTTGTTTTTTTCAGTGAGACTATGATTTCCATGAGCCAATATTTGACATAGTTTTTAGCTCACTAATGTCTGCTTCTCTTCTTGATTGGAGCTTAGGTCCAAATGTTCTGATGTTACTGAAAATACTTGCATTGGCTGTAATTGAGATTTGATTGGAACCAGAGCTAGGAGATAACAAGTAGGGTGCTGAAGAGTGCTTTTGTGGGGTAGGAATACCTGAGCAGAGAACAAAACAAAAAGCACTAAGGGATAATAAGTTACCCTATGTTCAATATACAAATTGAACAACTGGTTAATAGGTCCAACATAAAGAATATAGTAATTGACAACATCTTTCCGTGTGCTTCAAAAAACAGAGCTGATGATGGGAATAATATGAACAATATCTGCAGCACGGGTAACAAATTTGAGTTGTGATTACCTGGAGATGACTGAATAAGCAAATGCACATATTTCCAACACACAGATGATCTTCTTTTCAAAACTAATAATGAAGTACATCTTAAACTTACTCCCACCTTCTTGGGATAGAAATGGCAGCATAAGTTTCTGACAGGACAGAAAGAGTGCAACCTGAAAAGTATCAGCAATTTAAAACATTCCCCCACTCAGAACAGACAGAAAACAGCAACATCCCAGATCTCAGTGTCCAAGAAGTGCTGCAATGAAACATACACAGGGCTTCTTGCCAGGAGTTGGCCTGCTCTTTCGATCTCTAGTGACAATGAGGTAGAGCAGAGGTAACCAAGAGGAAGAAAAATGTGCTTATAGTGCAGAGTCTGGATGAGATACTGATGTTCCTGAAAGAACGAAAGTAAAGGGAAGAAAAGAGAAGGAAGGTGTAATAGAGCGGGGAAAGGGATGAATGATGTCCACCATGTGGGGTAGAAAGCCTTTGCAAGAAGTTAAGACATGCCAGACCTGAGTCACAGAAAGGAAGGAAAGGTGGAAGAAAAATGGCTTTGACTTAAAGACCACCATTGGTGAAGGCTGTTGCAATAAACCCTGAAAGACTGCTCTCTCTCCCAGGACAAGCCTTCAGGTTCTGGCACCTCATTTTCTTGATAAATATTCCAACAGGTGCAGGAAGAGACTCAACCTGAATACAGTTTAACAGCAGTGAGTAGAGAATAAAATGAGAAATCCTGTATACATAAGATACTTTTACTGTGGTCATAGTTTCTGTAACTTTGCGGTCTTCCATGGGTGGCTCATTATTAGTCAAAACCAATTCCCATACCTCTGTGCTGTGGTTACTGTTATTCCTACAACAACAACAACAACAACAAAGTATTTTTCTGAGCACATTTCAGAAGTACCTTCTAGTTTTCCTATATTTGGCATAATAAAGCTATCTGCTTGCAAGGAACCTCAAGACTCCCAGCCAAGTTTTGAAATATATAATCAGTTGCAAATGTTTTGGGGTGGTTGACTGATGAATGCAGTAACTTTACCATTTATCCCATTTTTTACCATTAGCAAATCTTAGATATTTTAAGAACAGAAGCACTTTCTCTATTTTAGGATAAAACAAAAAACAAATAAAAAAACCCTTAAAAACTATTGAAAATTATCATAACAGCTGTTTAACACATTGCTCGGTCTGCTCCTAGTAACAATAAATACAGTGGTGGTATTACAGTGATGAACTTTTATAAGGACTGACGTAATAGGATAATTTCTGCCATAATAAAACTGAGTGTCAAAATACAGTTACCTGCCATTATTTATACTTTATGAAAAACATTTTATTTCCTGTATTCTTGTTTCAGCTCCTTCTCCTCATAATGATACACTTCATCGTTTCAGGAAAAAATCAGTGGCTTGCAGAGCTGTCCCCAAGCCAGGAGGATTTTTCATTCATTCTCCTCTTTTCGGATTCCCCAACTTATCTGTCATTCAGAGATCTTTCTTTCTTTCTTTATTTTTTTTCCTGCTCAATACATCACCTGTGATTTACATGATTGACAAAAATATTCAGAGGTGCATTAATGAGAACTTGCACATTTTGGAATGTACATAAAGCCTTGAATTTCAGGACATAAGCTCCAAGTGATAAGAGGCTGCTCTTACAATGTGAGCTGGGATATTTTGTTCCCCTATGCTGTTGGTGCCTAACCACTTTCAGAGTACAGACAAGGAGGACCACTGGTCTGCTCTGACATTAAAAGCCCACAAGAGATTATTCAGTTGGTTGCAATCTATTTAGAGATCTGTGCTCAAGAATTTCCTTCTGAGCTTGCCAAAGAGGAGTAAAAACCAAAAATGTTCTGAAGATCAAATAAGAACAGGTGTATACTGTCACTTGACTGTAGCCACTGTGTTGTGAGAAAGCTTTCACAGAAAAAGAGAGAAACCCCTCCGAGAACACCTACAAAAACAGTTTACTGGGAATCTACCTCTCCAGTTACACAAATCCTTTTACCTTGTTTTGAGACAGGAGGCCAGAGATTTTTCTCCTCCATTCATGTTTTGACACCAAATATCTTTCTCATTTTACAGCGTCTAAAATATATTTCTACCATTTCAGCTTCTGAACATGTTCACAATGCATTAGCCTGCATTTTCAGAATTATTAAATACAACACAATAAAGCAAAACAAATTTACGTTTCAGGCAAATCCGCATTCCTTTATGTCCCTAGATAGTGTCATTTTAACAACACAAAGGATCTACAGTGCGACTGGCTAGGTGTTTTCTTTTTTTTTTTTTTTTTTTTTTTGCTCGAGTTACAACAGGCTTTGAAAATAGCATTGGTGTTACCCAGTCTTTGTCCACATGTGACTCTGAAGACTGGAATCAGTTTTTGGCTCTGACGTGATCTGCAAAAATGGGGAAATCACTGTGCCTCACTGTGTCTCTGTATCTTCACCCCTTTTTTTTTTTTTTTTTTTTTTTTTTTTTTTTTAATATGTATATATTTAGTCTGCAGATTCTTGGAGACAACGGATGTCTCTGAGAAACTGAGGGTACTGTGCAGAAACAGGGACCTTGGTCTGTTCTGGATTTCTGGTACTACTGCACTGTAAAAATAGAAAGCATTTCGCTTTGAACCTGGGTGGCTTTTGCAACAAGTTGCTGCAAATGTATTCCTTCATCCTCCTAACTTGCACTCTTCAGCATTCCCATATTTTACAGCTCAAGACAGGGGCTCAACCTCAGCTAATGCAAACTGTGAAAGCTTTATTTCTCTAGCACCATGACTGTTCACACCAGCTGAAAGTCTGCTTTACACATTCAAGCTTCCATTCTGTAGATGGTGTTCTATAACTTCATAGCCAAGACAGGATTTTTAGTTATGTGTTTCAACCGTGGCAGAAACAAACCAGAAACAATGTGATTACACTTAACCACAGTTTCCCTGTAGATGTGTTGAAACTCCACTCTTATAGACAACAAATCTTACAGTGACTTTTTGTAGCCTCTGTGTTATAAAAAAACATGAAGGAAAATGGATCGTGCTTTTCTTTTTAAATACAGATGAACACTGCCTATCAGGACTTTTTTGTTTCTTATTTTTTAAAAATGGGGGGGATGTAAAGGATATTTCTTTAGTCCGAAAAAAAACCCACCCAAAACCCAAAACCCGACCTACCCCCAAAAACAACTTCAGAAGCTTCAAATTCTTCATTTCCTATCCGGAATTAGAAAGGCTCTATTTATTATGTAATATTATAACAGAGAATGTACTATAATATATATGCTGTCGCAACTCTTCCACAGACTCACAATTCTGAATGCAAACTGAAAATATGAAGCAAAGTCAAGAAATCCCATGACTGCAAAAATCACTAAAATATTTGTTGATTATATTAGAATAAGAAAGCATCAAGCAAGTGCAAATTGCTAATAGCCACTCAGGAACTAGGAAAACTAGTAAACTGAATACTTTTATTTTATTTTATTTTATTTTATTTTATTTTATTTTATTTTATTTTATTTTATTTTATTTTATTTTATTTTATTTTATTTATCTTTTCTAATAAAGACCAAAGAAATCATTACTCCTGTTGAATACAGAACTGCATGTCCAGTAGCATGTAAAATCTTCTACTGCCCACATTGCATTTTCAATCTTCAGAGGGAAAAAAAGGGGATTCAGTAGACAGGTCACATAAATAAAAGAGGTAACAATCGTATCTGTGTGAAAAGTGGACAAAATGCTCCTCGCAGAGAGCTCCCTGAAAGAAAATGGCAATCTGGGATATCATCCACTTCTATACCAAGGCACTGTGTGCAGTATAATCGTGTGGAGAAAATAGTTACCGTTGTGCTTTGTGTGCATATTATAATAGTCGTCTCTCCCCATAGGCTGAAATATATGTGGAAAGAGCTAGTTAGATAGACCACAGTAATAAGACTGCGAGAGGGTGAATGCCATCATGCCAGGAAGTCACTGGCATCCCAGAGAAGATCTGTTGGTTTGTGTGGTCTCACTTCCACTTCTCAGTACTCTTCATGCTGCTGCTTCATTTTAGAGATACTCTCTTTTTCACTTCCTCTGGTTCTTGCACACCTCCCGTGGCTAGATCCAGTGACTCTTCCATCCAGCTGCATCTCCAGGACCTTCCCATTCCCTGACCTCGCACCGTGCACAGTAGCAGCTTCTGGTACCTGGACTTTCCTCCTCTGTGTACAGCTCATATCTCCATGGGAGAGCAGCTAAAATGATCATTCATTACTACAAAATCCCTGAACACCATCTGGGAAACCAACATCCCATCTGCTCTCTCACATGCAGAAGATGCTTTGTAATTGAGATGGCTGAATTTTCTTTGACTGACAAAAACAAAAACCAAGCCCTAAACATTTTTATTAAAACCAGAAACATGTTCAGGTCCTGGTATTTAACCAAGACACAAAACATATTTCCACAGGAAATTAATTTTTTTTCAAAGTTTCCAGTGCTACCCCCATTAAATCAGCCCTGAACTTCTTTAACAGCAACATGAACTCTCTGATAACCTCACTGTGCTCTCGTTGTGGAAAACGCAGATGGAAAAAATTCTGACTGACACAAAGAGCAAAGGATGCCTTTCTACTGGGGTGTCCAGCAGTGGCTGTCTGCTTGATCCCCTTCTGTCTCTGGAAACCTCCTCTGGGCTCACTGCAGAGTGCAACAGAAGCTCCACAGCCATCCTGCCATGCCTGGGGCTATTGTAAAAGGCATGTACAGACAGCTGAGACAGCGGGCGTCTCCAAACGATGGCTATCAATAAACCCCTTGCAAGTTTCTCAAGTTCAAAATACTTTTTACCAGTGTTTCTCCACGGGTGCAACTGGATCTTTGCTGAAGCTTTTATGACAAAACTGGACTTGCAATGGAATAGCAGTCAGGAGTGTTCTATGTAGCTGTGACTCTCCACCTCTTTTTATAGCCTAAAATTCATTTTAAAGAGTTGGAACCACTCTGAAGCTCACTGCGCCCAGCTTTTTTCCATTCTCTGCCATCTCTCTCAGTTTCCATTGCCCTGCTCTTCCTCCCAGTCCTTCTGCAACAGTTGCTTTCTGTGCGGGAATAATTCTTAGCACCAACAAGATTCACCGCCAACTCTCCCCTATAGTTCATCCTGCTTTACTCATTTGGAGTTACGGTTGCTTTTTAAAAGACTGTTGGTTTACCTTTTTTTCCATGGCTTAGATCATTATAACTAATGTTTGTAATTTCTATTTGGAAAGTTAGGTTTGGGCTTTGATCTCCTTTAAGCATGTAACTTAGACAAAGTTGTTCTATTGAACTGAATGAGACTTACATTCCTGAAGTCAAGCATGTGCACAAACGTTTTAAGAATTATGGCTTCAGCCTAAGTCAATCCTAAACCTTACATGAATTTTGGATATTAAAAAGAAAAATGTTTTTAAACCCAAGTCTCTAGGGAAAGAAATAAATACTTATATATGTCCACTATATTATGAAAACTACTGTACTTGAATAAGACAGTCATGAATGTTTTTTAGATTTAAGAAAATAATTTTGAAATAAAATATATCCATGCATACATGATTAATGTGGCTTCTCTGTTCTCTTCTGCTCAAATTATTTATATTCCTAGTGAGAGGGGAAAAATTCTTTCCATCTAAAGAAGTAGCCTCTTTTATGAATTAAAAAAAATGACTTTTTTTTTTTAACAGAAAAGGGAGTAAAAGCTTTCCTTTCAGTTTTATTTTCTGACATCAAAATAATATGGTGCAACTTTGAATGTGATCTTCTCTCTTTGCTTTCTACCATGACCAATTTCCTTAGTGGACTTCAGTAGCACTTGCAGGCACCAGTTAGGCATTCAAAAATTACACACCATAAGAAAATAAGCCAAAACACCCACAAGAAGACCAGGGATGGAGATAACACAGACGGAAACAATAAAGTAGCACAATTCAAATAATAAGCAGCAGTCATCCCACATTCACTTTCTTGCTATCGCAACAGGATGATTTTCCATCATGTGCATTTAGCATAAATACTCCTATAGTAGTTGTGTTCACTAGGATCCCGAAGATTCAAGTCAAGAAAGCTCTGAGAGGCCAGATGCTTAATGAGCAAAGAAAGAAACCTGGATAGAAGTGCAATCTACATGTTGAGTAGCTACACTGCAAAGCAGACATTAGACAGGAAAGAAATGTTAGTACAAAAGGTTTTTCTAGGATCAGGTTACTAAAAAGTGGAGAGGTCTTGAGGCAACCCAGTGATATAGGAAAGCTCCTGAAAGTGCAAAAAGCTTACTTTGGTAGGGTTTTCTTACTTACCGGCATAATACATGGTCCACTTCTTCAGATCCTGGGAGCTTTTTCACTTAAAACACTGTCTTGAGCAGTTGTTGTCCTCATTCTTTTCTTGGGATTCAATATAAAACTTGAAGTTGGTATAGGTCCCCTTAATTTACATTTGAAATTTGCCAGAAGTTTCTGAGAAGTACTCAGAAATATCCTCCAGATAGAGCATTATATACCTATTTGTAGTGGTGGGAGAACAGACTCTGATTTTGGGGGTTCAGTCCAGGTGCCTTTCCAGTCTTCAGAGCAGTTACTAATACATCAAAGGCTACAGACTGCTGCAATAGCATCTTCCTTTATGTTGCCAATGGATAGAAGGTCAAATAGAAAAGACAGCAATTGGCAATATTAGACTGGTATAGTGCAAAAGTGGGTGTAGGAATGCAACCAAAGGAAGTATCACAGAGATGAGAAAACAAGGTTAAAATGGAAAAGATATAGTCAGAAATGGAAGAAGATAGAGGAGTGCTGATTGAAACTAAAATAACAACTCCCATGAGACCCCACCTGGATTACTACTTTCAGCTCTGGAACCCCCGGCACAAGAAGGATGTAGACCTGTTAGAGCAAGCCCAGAGAGGGGCATGAGGATTATCAGAGGGCTGGAGCATCTCTCTCATGAAGAAGGGCTGAGAGCGTTGAGTGTTGGTGTTGTTCATCTTAGAGAAGAAAAGGTTCAGGGAGACTTCATTGCATCCTTCCAGTACTTAAAGGAGACCTACAGAAAAACTGGAGAGAGATACTTTATCAGGGAGTGTCAGGATCAGGCAAAGAATAATAGCTTTAAACTGGAAGAGATTAGGTAGAGATTAGGTACAAGGAAGAAATTCTTTGCCATAGAAGTGGTGAGGCACTGGCACAAGATGTCCAGAGAAGCTGTGATTGCCCTATCCCTGGCAATGTTCAAGTCTGCGTTGAATGTGTCTTTGGGCAACCTGCTCTGGTGAGAGATGTCTGTCCACAGCAAAGGGTTGGGACTGGATAGTCTTCAACCCAAAACATTCTATGATTCTGTGAAGAACAGAAAAAAGTCTGTTTACCTACAAATCTAGTTCATTGTGTGCAAATTCTAACAGCACACGTCAAGTCAACAGAGTGTTTTTAAACTACAGTTTTGTGAATGTGTTCTCAAAAGTGGTGTCCTCCTGCCACCCACTTCCATACTCAAGATCTCCAGTGACAACTGAAATACTGGCACGTTATCAAATACATAGACACTGTGTATCTAAAATCTTCATTTTTACATGCAGCATAATGAAAATGTTTGGCAAAAAATAAACTATTAAAAAGACTGTTTAGATATGGGACAGCAGTGGACAAACATCAGTCTGGATTATGAGTTGCTCTTACTCCTCTGTGTCCAAAAAACACCAAAGTGGGAATAGCCTCTCTCAGGAGTGTCTCTCAGCAGCTGATAAAACAGCCAGCAGGGATGTGCACAATGCCCTGCTGGCCCCCCCAGCAGGACCTTCACTGAAGAGGTTCTTGGTTTCCAGGAGGCTGCCCTACAGTGGCTGAAACAAAAAGAACACAGTCAGGGAAGCCGAAGGAGGGGAGAGAAAGGTGCTGCAGCATTTAGGAATTCAACAAACAGTACTCTTTTCAGGAACAAAGTTCATCTATTCAGAATCTGCCCACTGAAATACTATTTCTATTTCTTGTCCCTTCTCCATCTACAGAATTACGGGTTTATACACGTTTCAGTCACAATGGATTCTTCATGTATTTTTTTAAAAAAATCACTCTCTGGGTAGCTATCCAGCTGTCTTGTTTGCCAGACCATCTCAGGAAAAGCCCAATAAAGCCCATTTTGTTTCCCAGGATTTATTCTTAAAACATGAAAAGGGAGAGCACATTATTTGCTTCAACGTTACAAACGTCAGTACTGATCCCACACAAGCTAACAGCAAACTGCCTTTCAATTTAACCTTGCTGACCATGATCCTTTAGTACAGGTACACAAGTGAGCCAGTCATAAGTTACACCTAATAGTGAATCAAACTGTATAATTTTCCATTGGTGAGTAATAGACGGGAAATGTGAAATGTCATTACAAGGCTGGTTAACCATCTGGTAAAAGCTCCTGTAAGAGCAGCGCAGATGAACTACATTGAAATATTAAGGAAACATCAACTGAAGCTATTTAGCCTCTCTGGAGACCTATAGTTCACGCATGGTGGGAAGGTAATAAAGTCCAATTATTCTGGAAACAACTAAACAAGTCACTGTAAAATTATCTCATTTGCACTGGATCCAACATTATGTATTTTTTTTAAATATTCATCATTCATTCCAGGTAACAAAACAAAACAACTAATCAATCTCCGAGGAACTCCCCATAAATCAAAAAGCCGTACTGAGGAGATGGCAATTTTTCATTATTGCAAGAGTAATATTTTAAAGCTGACAAGCTGACAGGGTGGTCCAGGTCTGTGACATTATCACATCTGTGATGAACAACCAAGCTTTGCACAATTACAGTAGTACGAGTTACTCTAACCAGCTACCACAGAACTTGTGGGAAAGCACTTTAAAAAAAAATTACACTGTGAATTTATTTAGCAGATAAGTTACTGAAATCAAATATTTGCCAAATTAATGCTTTTATGATCACACAGAATAAGATTTAGTTTGGCATTCTCCTACATCAATTACACAGAGCCTTTCACAAAAGGCTAATCTCCTGAATAGAAGTGTACATTCAGCTGTGATTTATTTCAGAGAAAGTTGACATGAAAAGGTTGAAAATCCCTCGGTGAATGACAAATCAGATTGGAAATTGGAGGCAGTCCTGCTCACAAGTGGTGCATGTTGATTGATCACTTGATGGTGCTTAAGAGATAGCTCATAAAAATAAAGATATCCATTGCTTTACATCTCTTAATATCAATATGCATATAATCTCAATATGCAACTTACCCATCTTTCCTTTCTTTTTCTTAACCTTTTAAATCAGAGCAAGTACCATCTGGGTATACACTTCATTTGGGAACAGCTTCTATTTTGGATAGTTCATTTTGGGAGAAATCTCCATTCAGACTTGACTCCAACAGCTTGACTATAGCTTAGAATGGGATGGGAGGGACACAGAAGTTTTGTGTTGTATGAAGTGAAGGACTCAGTGTCTGTACTCTTCTCTGCTTTACCCAGTTTGCTTAGTTCATAAACTAGGAAATTCTACATGTCTAAGAGCTTAATGAGATGTCTAGTCACATGTCAGAAAGAGTTTGACTTCTAGAGATTCTGTACCCAGTATCACACTTAGATTTGACTCTTAGCTAGCTCAAATATTTGCCAATAGAAACTGGGGGCAGGTCAAGGAGTTTGCATTTAGAAGTACCTTTTTTTGCCACCATTCTTTTCACATTAGCATGATTACCAAAAGATACATGTGCCAATTTCCCAAATTCTTGTCCGCTTTCTTTCCCTGTTTTTCTGTCCATCTTCTTTTATCATCTATTCTAACGCTATTCTAAAATCATTTGTAAGGACTGCTCAGCCTGGAGGAGAGAAGCCTCTGGGGAGACCTGATAGCAGCATTTCAGTATTTAAAGGAGTGCTATAAGAAAGAAGGGGATGGAATCTCAACAGGGACTGTTGTGATAGGACCATGGGAAAATGGTTTCAGAATAGAAGAGGACAAGATGGGAGAGTTGACTGGATATAAAGAAAAAGCTTTTTACAATAAAGGTGGTGAGGCAGTGGAACAGGTTGCCCAGACAGGTACTGGATGCCCCATCCCTTGAGACGCTCAAGATCAGTCTGGACGGGGCTCTGAGCACCTGATGGAGCTGTAGGTGTCCCTTTTCACTGCAGGGGGGTTGGACTAGGTGGCCTTTAAGGATCTCTCCCAACTCAAATGATTCTGTGATTCTACGATAATATTAGAAATTTTAGAAATAATTTTGCTATGAACTCAGTTGTGGCCACTGGAATAACACAGCGTCAGTTTTTGGACATTTACTCTCTCTACCCAGGCCTTTAAGCTTTGTTCATGAACTCCTATCCTATTGTGCTCTTCAGGCACCAGCAGCAAATCATTAATCATGAAGTAGTAATATAATATCAACCGTCAAAAGATACTTCATACACTCAAATTTCTGATTCTGATTCCTTTGGTTTTAACAATTTCTAAGAATATTTGCTAGTTGTGCTTCACAGTACAATTCTCAAGATTTTAGAGAGAGCTTTCAAAACTGCAAGATGTTTCCAAAGCCATATGGCTCCACATCCAGCAATGTGATAAAGCTGAATCTGAGGATCTCAAAGAAATATTTTCCAAGCTGTTTCTGTTAAACTCTCAGACTGCTAATCCAAGGCTACATCTATATTAGCAAGCATGTTTCCTGATAAGGGTGGATTTATTGAGTGGAAAAAATGGTGTTGAGTATCTAATGTTCAGATGATACATGCTTCTAGGGAACTCACTTTAGCTTAGTTTCAGTCTGGTCCTGTGGACTGAATACATAGAAATAATTGGAGGCCATTAAAAGCAACATTGGAACATGTTGCCTGGTTTAATTTAACCCAAAAGGAAATCAGTTTGTGCACTCAGAGACTGCTTTTCGCCATGGGCCAAATTGCAATAGGTGACAAAGGTTAGGAGACCACTGATGGAGCTGCACAAATTTCCCGAGATGATTATTAGCAAATTCAGTTGGAATAGTTATATTTATGATCCTAAAGAAATCTCTGTGATAATAGAACTTATTTCTAAATCGCCAAAACTTTCCTGCCCCACTCTACAGATACTTAGATCAATAATAAATTGGAAATTCCAAAGTGTCCTTGCAAAATTCCTGTATATATCAAACCTAATGACTATGGTCTAGGGAGAGAATTTGAGCCAAGTCATGGTTCGTAACTTGATTTTGAGCTTGCTCCAGTAACACCGCCCTGCCTCACGCCAGTTTGATGTAGAGATAGGCTGTGTGCCCAGCATCTGATTTTGTGTATAATTACAGATCTAATGTTTGTAATATGGCCTCTGTGAAAAAAGGAACCCTCTGAGGAAAGTTTAAACTGCGCCAATATTCTGAATAACTCCTTAAAACAACACAGAGAGTAGAAGTAGTACAGCTCAAATGCATGCACTCATTTGCAGCAACATTGGCTCTTAACCAATGTGGGAAGCTTTCCTTTGACAGGTGTGCCCGCAGTGCACAGTGTCAAGAAGTAGAAACGGTGGACCCAGATTTAGGATCACAGTAAAACAGTCTTAGTTTTGGTACACAGTGTGAGGATATTGGCTACACCTCCTAGAAGATGTGCTTTCTTTTTGGGACTCCTCCTCATATGGATTGCTGAAAGCAGGAGCTAGATGGATGGTCAGCCAGACTGATTCTGGAGAATATTTTGCTCTCTTGCTTTCCTTATCAATACACCTGTGCCCTTCTGCATTGGCCTGTCCTCATTAACAAACTGATATGACTGGTGGGTTTTTGTACAAGATCCACAGAAAGCAGACAGAAGACAACCAGTTTTGGACACGATGCAATGTTAATATCATCACATCTTCACGGATGCCTATATTCATTTGTCGAAGATTAATTTGATGATAAAGTTGCCATACTATACTTCAAAATTATTCTATAAACTTCAAGAATGACCCCAAGAACTAATTTTTTTTTTTTTTTTTTGTCCTACAAATTACTCTCACAAGGGACTTCTGCATAGTTCTGATTACAAACTGTAACAAGATCTGTATCTGTTAAGAAAATACAGAAGACCATGGTGCTGCAATTCTCAGCACAGAAATTGAGACCAGTGCCAACTTAGTCTCACAGGTTTCTGTGTGATATATCTGTACCAGTTGTGTATTTAACCAGCACTGTCAACCTCAATGAACACGGTGACAGCTGAGACTGGTACAGTAACATTTGATTGACTGCATACTGTTCAGGAAGTAAATCAGAAATGGTTGGTTTTAGTTTTCAAATAAGTTGTGAGGAAATAATTAAAAAAAAAAATAGATACCTTCAACTACATTTTTCTTAATAGTTTCAATGCCCAGATACAATTTCTATTGATATAAAAGCTATTTCTCTAATAGCTAGCTTTCCCCTTCTCATGGAGGGGAGAAGTGTGCTACCGCATGTCTAACTATGCACCACACTGTGTGAAACCTTATTTCCTACAAGAACTCATAAATGCTGCTCCTAGCACATGGCTCCATGCGGGTGCAAATAATGTTCCCTCTTGTTGCACTCCTTGAAGTGTCATTTTTTGAAGAAATTATATTCTATAGAAAAGCCAGCATTCAGATATTCTCATCCAAGTTAGCTTTTAAGGTTTTAATGCTTTGCTCCTACCAGGAAAAGAAGGTGGATTTTAATTTGAGAGGAGATATTCTTGATAGTGCATCTCCCCCCTTCAGTCTGTTGCCGCAACAAAATTTTAGACCATAGTAAATGTCCAGAGCGTGTAATATTGGACACAAGGGCTTGTGCTGGGTAAATTAAGGCAATGAATGATTAAGCAGAGATTCCTTGCGCCAGGAATGACAAGCCACCTCCTTGTGGAGCCCACGCTCCCCAGCGGCTGCTTCACAGGAGCCTCTGCAGGACAGGGTGCTGCTGAAACCCAGCAGCTGCTTTGCTCCTCTCCCTTATAATGCTGTTTCCAGCCTCCAAACCACAAGGAACCACTTTATACAAACCACAAGGACAGAACTGCACTGCACAGACAGCACTCCTCGTTACAGCCTTTCAGTAGTTGAAGGGAGCTTATAAACAAGAGAGAGATTGACTTTTGGCAATCTGAAAAGGGGAGATCTAGGTTAAATGTAGGGGAAATTCCTTACCAAGCGGGCTGTGAGGCACTGGCACAGCTGCCCAAAGAAGCTGTGCTGCCCCATCCCTGGAGGCGCTCAAGGCCAGGTTGGATGGGGCCCTGGGCAGCTGAGCTGGTGGGGAGCAGCCCTGCTCACAGCAGGGATTGGGGTGGTGTGGGCTTTGAGCTCCCTTCCAACCTAAACTGTGATTCAATTGTTCATTTGCTGCAAGAGCAAATGAACAGAGCAGGAGAAGAGCTCACAGGAACAATGCCTTCAGCACTTCGTATGTGGCAAAGGAACCTCCTCCCACTTGATCATTTTGTGAAAATGTTTATTGATGAGTTTTGTTTTCAAAAGATATATTCTCCTGCTTCGTCTCTGTTAGTAATAAATATATAAATACAACAGGATATATCTGGACAAAATTTCCCTCTTCTTTCTCTGAAACCGAGAAAAGTCCAACCTTTTCCAATTTAGAAGTTTAATCCAAGTGTCTGTCCCGCTTTAAGCCAGACTGCCGTCACCCTTATGGCTGTAAAATGCAGCAAAGCCAAGGACAGCTGTGGTCACAAGCTCTCATAGCATGTTATAAAGTCCATTTTTTACAATGAAATATATCCAGTAACAAAAAGTTGAGAGCTTATTATGTATGCATGGAGTATAAGGGCTTAAGCAATATCCCAAAGGAGTTCTGTGAAAGGTTAAGTAGTGTTTGGTGTGGAAGATGATCAGTACCACAACAAACCAGGGTTCTGAAAGTACATACAAAGATCAAATATTAGCAACTATCACAGAAAATGGGTTCAGTCCTCTAACTAGAATAATGACATTTTTCTTCTTATTTTCCCTGTCACAAGAACATTTTCTTAATGCCTTAAACTACTTAAACTACTTAAAACTAGCTGTGAATATACTGATTAAATGCAGATCAGAGTTGAAATTAGGTTATGATTAAAGACAGTAGGAAAAGAAAAGATCGATATCAAATTTTTAAAACTTTATCTTGATCAACATGAACGAAGATTATTTGGCTGAGGAGAAAAAAATAAAGAAACAAGCAGCCTGCAACTTCTTCCCTTCCAGCTTTGTGTATATATCAGAGATCAGAGTTCTTCACTTGGGACTAATAGAAAAAAAGAGTTTTGGAATCTTCTTGAGCTAACCTAAATTGTGTTTGAAAAGGGCAGACTAAACAGGGTGCTGAGCATGGCCTGTCAATACACTCTTTCAAATACGGCCATTTTGAGGGGTGTTTCAGGGGCAGTATGAGTTGAGGCTGGTTGTGATGTGGCTTTCTTTTTGAAAGCAAAGAGCTCTGAATCAGAGGACAGAAAAGCCTGGGGTCAATAAATACCTCTTAACTTCTTACTGAGATTTAGATGTTGGGTGAACATCTGAGAGCATGAGTAGAGAGCTCACAGGTAAGATCTCACATCTCTGCTGCTGATGGTATCCAACACATTGTATGTCTTTCCCATACACAGACACATTAGTGATTTTCAAGAGTAGCTCTCACATGTCCTCTCCCTTCCTGAATCCCAAAGGCACAGATGGCAGCAGTGGCTCAGCTTGCATTCAATGTGAATGCTTCAGCTAAGGTGCAAGCTGGTGAGAGGAAATAGCCCTCTCTTCCAGATGTTGTTCTTGGGCAAAAAATCCCACTGCAAACTATTTGGTTTCAGCTAATTTCCACTTTCCCAGGCCATCATCAAGATTCAAAACAGGAAGACTAAACGCCCAATGGGAAACTAAGGCTCTTGTGCAATATCTGTGTTCCTCCGGAAGAACTTGTCCTCTAGGAAGTCCTTCAGTCAAAATTTAGGCCAAAAAGTTTGCGATAAAATTTCTTCAAATCCAGAATTCACTTATTTGGGCCTTCAACCATTATCACAGCTGCTGCCCGCCAGCAGCTTTCCTGCTCAGCTCCATTGCTGGCTAACTTGGCACTCCACAGGACTGTGAAATTTCACCATTTTCCATTTCAACTTCCCTCTTGGCAATAGTGCTAATTGGTTTTCAGAAGCAGAAGATTTTGTTTTGGAGGTGGCCCAAGGGCAATTCGTGAGAAGTCAGCCGAGCTGTGGGCTCAGTTCTATCACCACCTACCAGTGTTCAGTGAGCCGGAGCAGACGGCTTGCCTTGGGTCACAGCAGCATCAGTCCTTTCACACAGACAAGAATGTTGCTGCGCTTTCTGCTGCATGACTTGGCCCATTCTTGCTAAGAGTTCTGATGTATTGTTACAATTACTCATAACTATACCAATATCTGCTGTTTCACTGACACTGTAAAACAACATCTGTACCCTATATAGTTGATAGGATCCCCTTGCATGAAAACAAAGCCCTCAAATAAAAAACAGCACAGCACAATGAGGACAAGGAACAGGAAAGTATGGGTTGCAGAGCACAGTGGCTGCACGCTACTGGGGCTAATGTGCACACGCACAAAGGATTTCCATATTCAGAAAGGTGAACACATCAGTCTTGCGACAAAACGAAGAAGGTTTCTGTGCCTCAAGGAAGGAAGAAATTCTAGTGAGATATTAAGGAATTATTCTTTCCTGTTGTCTCATATGTTTTAGAGGACCATAGAATCATAGAACCATAAAATCGCTCAGGTTGGAAAAGACCTTAAAGATCATCAGTCCAACCACGACCTAACCATCCTACCCTAATTCTAACAGCCCTCCGCTAAATCATGTCCCTGAGCACCGCATCCAATGGCTTTTAAACACATCCAGGGATGGTGACTCAACCACCTCCCTGGGGAGCCTATTCCAGTGCTTTACAACCCCTTCTGTAAAGAAGTTTTTCCTGATATCCAAACTAAAC